>NC_056735.1:286481144-286511144 GCF_019279795.1 Protopterus annectens | reverse complement strand
CTTCTAAGCTAGCCTACAGATAAGGCAGTGATACTGAAACTTGTCTGCCTCTTTTAAAACAGATTCTCTTAGTGCCTTGTTGGAAATATCCTGCAAGCCTTGCTCGTTTCACCAACAGTCTGTGAATGCAGTCACTGGGGAACCACTATTGCGAAATTGCTTGGTGGGGGGGGGGGGGGTCTACTGCGAACTGGAATACCTGTGACACTTGGGCAGGTTACAAGGCAAAGCGTACAATTTATTTTTTGTTACCGCCTTTGTAAAAGATAAAATGAAGATTGTCAAGGAAGAAACGTATTTTGGATAAGTTTTATAAAATAGAAATTGAGCAGGAACCATACATCTCAACCTCTTAATGCAAGAAATCTGCACAAAGTCTAAAATAATGGAGGTAAAAAGACCCAAAAATAGGGACATATTTTAAATATTGGTCTTATAAACTTAGAAAGTTGCTAGAATAACAGGATTTGTATTAGAATGCACTTTCTGAAGGACGCCAAGTCTGAAAATTCAATCCTCAAGGACTTGCTAGAAAACCACAAATTTTATGAGAACAGAACTAAAATATGAGGCATAAATCTGGACATTTGAAAGGTATGGGCCAATAACTGGTTATCTGTTCAGCTCTCCTCCCCACATCCAATAAAATGGCTATATATGAAGTTTGTACTCATTTTACTACACTTCCTTCTGAGACAACAGTAGTGTTTGACTAAACAACCACCTATTTTAATTAAAACACATAATTCAGTATAGGTCATTGGATTTAAGACAAGTGAAGAAAGCAGGCATAGACAGAGAGGGAAGAGACTGGAAGGTTTAGTTAACAAGTACCTATAGATTGGAAAATATAGTGATGAACCCAGTGACCTCAGCTATAATAATAATAATAATAATAAACATTATCAATGCTAATTAGTAGGTCTCAGCGGATTTAAAATCTGGACCTTGCTAAGATTCTTTGGTACATATATAGATGGTTTCAAAAGTAATGTGTACAACTCATCTTTATGAGGTGAAGAGATTCGATTATGTAGAAGGATGTGAAGAATGTTAGTCAGGAATGCAGGGATTAGTAGTATGTGACGGTGTTCTTCGCTGAAACTGGTCCCCTTCCTGTTTGCGCAGGACATCACAATGGGAATAATGATGGTAATGAACACGTTCAGTGACAGCAAACGGATTGATGGCTTAATGTGGCTTAGAAGTTAAAACAGATAGTTGAAAGCCAGGGTTAAATGCCAGCAAACTACACAAAAGCATGTATGCTGTTGGATGGTAATGGTGTGGAGTCTGTGGACAATAAGGATGCAGCTTTCATCCTCTCATTTGTCCGAGATTGGTACAGCTCTACCTGCTTTTACTAAAGTCTAGTAATCCACTGACCACACTTAACCAATACCTTACCTTGCCATTGATGCATACGGAATAACCATCACATGTTACTTACATAAATCATTCAACTCATTGCTCATAATCCTTTAATGATCCATATCAAAGCCACTCAGCCATATTCATAAAACCAACTCAGAACATTGTCATACCATTGCATCATTGTCAACATATGTATCAAGGTTGCATGCTTAATAAGTCAGGGTTACCACAAGCTACATATTCAATAAAAAAAGAGACCTCAGATGGATTAAACAGCCACAGCCATCTGTTTATTGCCAATTACTGCCAATAACCTTTTTCTAATAGAAACCAGTTATTGAGTTGTGTGCATGGCAGGAATGTCAGGGAGGCCATTTATTATTTCTTTCATAGCATTCCCCTAAATGTACAGGACAACAGACAGCACTGTCGATATCTGGCCCTTCTGATCCATCATACCCATATCATAACAACTTTTCACAATTCATCACAATTCCTCCATGCTGCCTTACAATCTGCCAAGGACCCATTGCTGGGCTGATAAGTCCCCTGGTAACAATCCCTTGAGGCTGTCTGGCCTGTGGAAGGTCCAGCTAAAGAGCCCTGTGACCTCCCCCCCTACTTACTTTGGCGTCCCTTACCTATCCTGCTTTCTGCTTACATGACTGCGACAATCTAGCCTAACCTGTCTATCTTACCTGGAGGAGAAGGCGAAAACCTGAAAAGCCAATGGGAAAAAATAGGAAAATCTTTTTGGATGCCTAGTGCGATCATCTTTGCAGGTCACTTGGTCCCTTAACTACCTTACCTGACCATAAATTGACTGGCAACTCTCCCCTGCTTTTACGAGGGGGTGAGTTGGGTGGGACAAGCTGCCAAAGTAGAGATTGAAAAGAATCATTTGCTTTGTCCCCAGCCTTTTCAATCCTTCCCCAGGGAGCTCAACCCTCCTACATATCCTGACCCTACCTGTTCCCAACCCCCTCCTCCCACTGAAACTTGAGTCCGAGATGACCTGCCTCAGACAAATGACTGCTTGCTGCGATCTGGCTTGCAAGCTGTTGTGTACAGAGAGCTTTGATGAAGACTCATCTGGCATATTGTGCATTGCTCTGGGGCTTTATTGGCACAATGGCAGTGAATGGTAATGGATGCATCATATGACAGACATGGGATTGCTACCTTCCAGATGCCTAAAATAAGACAGTTCTTAAATGAAGTTAAGAACAAACAACACATTATCTATGCTGGAGAAAAGTGAAAAGAAAAATATGACATGAAAATGTCACACCAGCATCTTGGGCATATCGGTGGCAGAAAAAAGAATACAGTGGAGAAAGAGTGGAATAGGTGTATGGGAAATATTTAAGACCACGGTCTAAGTATTTCCTCAGGGAGAAGTGGGCATGTCCTAGAATACATTGCTTGAGGAGATAATGGAATGTTAGTGTTTGCAGAAGTTTTATAATGTCTGTTTCTGGGGTGTAGAGAGATAAAATCCTGATTATGACCCAGATAATTCATGATTGAGTAGTGGCCAGTAGTCTGGAGGAGCTAACAACAGGGTTGGAAGTGTGCCAGCTTGCCCATCCTGGGGTGAGGGAGGCACTCTGGTCCATTTGGAAGAGTAGGTACATGACAGGCACCACTGTGGACTGGGGGCATGTGCTTGGCCTTGCCAAGCCATTCCCTACAGCCTTCAAGGGACTTGTGTGCAGGAAAATTTGTGTCATGGGATAGAGATGAAAGCCTTTGCTGTAGTGTATGCACACATGCCTGCCACTAGGGGATAGACATTAACGATATAGAAATACCCCACATTTTTCATCATGGATGATACAGGGCAGGTGGAGTGGGGATGCATGCAGATTTTTCATCCTGGGACAGTTATTGTCTACCCTAAAATGCAGATGGCCATAGCCAGGGGGAGTGAAGCCAGAACCTCATGTCACTGGAGTGAAGACATATCTCACCCCCAGAACATGTAAAAAGAAAGGTTACCGGGCAGAGCAGAGCAGACATTATCTTCGTCCATGCCTAAATGATACTTGCCTTCAATCAGCTGTCATCTCTTGTTAGTGGAAGGGCCCCCACTGTACTTGGAAGGCATGAGATCAAGAACTGTAGGAGGGGGCTGAATGTTAGCAGGGAAGGAAGCAAAAAAGCACATAGGAAAAACTTCAAGTTTGTCCTGTTTGTTGCATTTACCTGTTGAGGCTACACACTCAAGTGCGCTAGCCTGTGTTACATATTTATTGCATTTTCCTGCTGTTTGTTGCAAAAAAGAACAAAAAAAAATTATCATTGTTTCCTGTCTTTCCTGACCTAGAGTAGTCCATATACAGGCTTTGCTGTATTTTGGACTTTTGGAAAGGTCCTGTGTTGCCCATTTCCTTTCTTGGATAAAGGGAGGCTTCCTTGTTCACCAGTGGCAGTGGGGAGCTTAGAGCAGCCTATCTATCCCTGGAGGAGTGTTCCCAGCACAAGAATCTGGTAGTCTATTGGCCGTTTTGGGCCAATTTCTAGCTCTTTCAAGTCCCCCTGTATAAAACCCGCTTTGGCACGGTTTTTGGCTTGTTACTATTCAGCCAAGCTCCTCGTGGTCCTGCAGAGTGGTGCTAGCAGCAGAGAAGCTAAAAGAGCGACTGCTAACCTGATTAAAGGTTTTTTTTCCTGCTACTACCTGGGCGACTGTCTGATCTAGCTAAACTGCAAGTATTTCTGCTTCTTGAACTGTTTTAAACTGTTTAAAGTTGTTTTTGCATCTGCACTTTTAAAGTTTGTCCTGTTTGTTGCATATACCTGTTGAAGCGACACACTCAAGTGAGCTAGCCTGTGTTACATATTTATTGCATTTTCCTGCTGTTTGTTGCAAAAAAGAAAAAAAAAAATTATCCTTGTTTCCCGACTTTCCTGACCTAGAGTAGTCCAAATACAGGCTTTGCTGTATTCTGTATTCTGGACTTTTGGAAAGTTCCTGTGTTGCCCATTTCCTTTCTTGGATAAAGGGAGGCTTCTTTGTTTACCAGTGGCAGTGGGGAGTTTAGAGCAGCCTATCTATCCCTGGAGGAGTGTTCCCAGCACAAGAATCTGATAGTCTGTTGGCCGTTTTGGGCCAATTTCCAGCTCTTTCAAGTCCCCCTGTATAAAACCCGCTTTGGCGCAGCTTTGCATGATTTTGCGCATAGCGCAGCATCGGGCAGCTCTGATTAATTGGGTTTAAACCATTCTCAGCTCCACAAAGTCTGCTCTTCACTTTTTCCCTTAGAACTGATCTAGTTCTCATAATAAACACCCTATTCCTACTCTAAAGCCTGGCACTTGCTCACTAAAGCAATTATACAAGTCAACACTAAAAAATTAAAAGCACTACACCCCTCACAAACTCCCCTTAAGTACCTTGTTCCCCATTGGCCCTTTTTTTCAATTATAAAGGAATTCCCAATACTATTCTAGCATGCCCAAAGGTCAGTTGTCAATCTCCTCTCCAGTCTAGCTGGTGAATCTGGGAATCTTGAGGCAATGTTACAACTGCCTCATGTACACAGACAACCCTCTCCTCCTCCCAACAAATTCCAACACATGTGGGAGATGCAACCATATAGCCAAACTGGAGGCTAAGCTCTCTCAACTCAGTACTGGCGTAACCAGTCAGGAGGAGAAGGAAACCACACTCACTACAATTCCAGTCTCACATAGGCCTACCATGACAGCAAACCAAACACATAAACACACAAAAACATACTTGAAGGCTCTAAATAAAAATCTGCCTAAGCAGCAGAGACCTCAAAAGCAGACACCCAAGCAACCACTACCCCAAAACAAAACACGTGCAACACATAGCTCACAAAGCCAGTGTGCCGAACAGTCACAGCCCTTAAGGCTAAACAACACACCTGATACACTTGTAATAGGTGACTCTATCATCAGACACACTGACGTCCTGCTTACAGGCTGAACAAGGAGAAGGTCACGGTGAGCTGCCTGTTGGGCGCTAGGATTCGCCACATAACACAGGCACTCAGGTCACTCCAAGGCAAGTACAAATATGACTCAGTCATTGTCCATGCTGGTGTGAATGACCTGAGACGTACCTCCCTGGACTACATGAAAAGAGACATAGAGGAGCTCTCTGAGCATGTAGCCCAGGCCGGTATGACCCTGACCTTGAGTAGCATCTTACCCTCACCAAGAATGATGCCACAATATGAAGACAAGATGATCAATTTCAACAATTGGCTTAAGTGTTGGTGTCATTGAAAGGGGATCCAATGCCTGTCAGCCTGGGATGACATGCTCGACAAGCCACAATGCTTCGCTAGGGACGGCTTGCACCTATCACCCCTGGGCTTTCGGATATTGGCAAAGGCTTTTGCCGCCCCCATAGTGCCTTTTTTAGGCAAGGCTCAAAAGACAAACCCACCTCCATAGGTATCACAAGGGATAAGAAACTAAGAGTAATGCTACTCAATGCCAGAAATCTAAACCTCAAGATGCATGCACTTGAAACTCTCCTTAGCATGGAGAACATCGATATCTGTACAGTAACAGAAACCTGGTTCAAGGCTCCCGAGAGCACCCCAGCACTACCAGGTTATACCTCATACCATGCTTTTTGGCCCCAAGACTTAGACCGTCCAAACCACAAAAGGAGGGGGAGTATCAATATTCATCGAAGATACCCACACCTCCAGGTTGGTGGCACAGTACGAAGCATCAGAGACTATCCATGTGCAACTAACAGTGGGTAAAACTGCCTTCCAGTTTATAGCCTGCTACAGACCACCCTCCCAAACCCAGGAACCCCACTCGGCCTTCCTGAGAACACTGGAAAATATGAAGTTCTCTCCAAACACCATTATATTGCGCGACTTCAACTACCCAAACATAGACTGGGAGCATTACTCTAGCTCCAACACCCTAGCCCAAAGGTTCCTAGAATTTATAAACTCAAATGCTATGGAACAACTTGTTACCACTCCCACAAGAGGGAAAAACATATTGGACCTGATCATCACCAACATGGGGGCTCTATGCTCCAGACCAGAAGTGTATCCCTCACTGGTAAGATCAGACCATAAACTAATCTCACTGGATATTCACATCCCGACCCAACCCCCTGCCCAGAAAACCACAGTGAAAAACTTCTCTAAAGCAAATTTCACACTCCTCAAAACTGAGGTTGAATCCTTCAAAGCCCCCGGGCCTGTGGAAAATATGGCCCAGACCACAGAATCCTTTATAAATGCATTCTATGAACACCTTCAGGAATGCATGGATCATGCAATCCCAAATAAAACCAAGACCCAGTCCTCCAAAGGCAGGCATCCTGTCTGGTGGACCCCAGCCATAAACAAACTATACAATAGAAGGAGGAAGCTACTACATGATAGAGCAAAATCCCAAAAAGGGAAGGCATCTCTGATCAGTATTTGCAAAAAACTACGGGCACTCATAAAATCGTCTAAGGCCAGCTTTGAGAGAAAAATTGCACAGGACACTAAGGATAATCACAAGGCTTTCTTTAGTTATGTTAGGAACCTGGGTGGGAATTCCCAGATATGCTCAGAATTGGTCCAAAATGACAAAAAATACACCGAACCCACAGACATTGCCAACATCCTAGCTGACAGGTTCAGTGCAAACTTCTCCCCCCCTCCCCACCAAAATGGCAAATATCTATCCCAGCAGAGTGCTGCCCCCCCGACATCTCAGATGCTCAGGTGGGAGCCACCCTCTCCAAAGCAAAAAACACAGCATCAGTGGGATGGGTGTCCCGGGCTGCATCCTACATGAACTCCAAGAAGAGCTAAACTCAAACATAAAACTACTGTTCAATCTCAGCCTTACTACAGGATATGTACCCAAAGAGTGGCGTACAGCAATAGTGGTCCCTCTCCACAAAGGTGGTGCCTCAATGGATCCTGGAAACTATCGCCCCATAAGTCTGACTAGCTTGGTCTGCAAAGCTATGGAAAGGATCATCATGGACCTCATAAATAAAGATATTGGGGACCTACAGACACTGGATCCTACCCAGTTCGGCTTTGTTAAGGGCAGATCTTGCCTCTTAAACCTGGTCAATTTCTTTGAAACAGTCACCAAGACCATTGATGAGGGGAAGGTGGTCCACACAGCCTACCTGGACCTCGCAAAAGCCTTCGATACAATACCCCACTCGGGCATTATAGATAAGCTCACCAGCTTAAATATAAATCCCTGTGTCACTAGATGGGTTGCAAACTGGCTCAAGGACAGAACCCACATGGTTAGAATTGCTGGAGTCATGTCAGACTCCAAACCAGTTACAAGTGGCGTCCCACAAGGCTCAGTCCTGGGACCTCTCTTGTTCGGTATATATTTCTCGGAGGTACAGGCCAACATGGAAGGACTGTGGCTGACCAAGTTCGCAGATGACTGCAAACTAGGTGCCATAACCGACTCTCCAGCCGACACAAGCATCCTACAAAAGGGCCTCATAGAAACAGACAACTGGTGCCAGAGCCATGGCCTCAAGCTTAATGCCAAAAAGTGTATAGTCATCCCCTTTGGCAAAAACAAAGTGCCCACAAATTACCACATAGGTGGTAATCCATTAAGTATGGAAGAAGTAATTATGGACCTGGGGACCTAAGCTGATAGTAAGCTCTCATTTGAAAACCACGTGGCCAAAGTGGTTAGAAAAACATTTTATATAGCCCACCTAATCATGAAGGGATTCATATCTAGATCAGGGGAGGTCATCGTGCCTCTTTACTCATCCCTCATCAGGCCCATAATTGAGTACAATGCCCCTTTCGGGATGTACCTTACCAGACACCTGCAGCAACTGGAAAGACCCCAAAAGTACCTCACCAAGAGGATCAAAGGGCTCAAACAGATGCCATATGCTGCCCGGTTAAAGAAACTCCAGCTCTACTCAGTGGCATACCACCTGCTCAGAGGCGATCTGTGCCTGACGTATAAAGCTATGTCCAACCCGGAATTAATGGACATGCTGCACCTCAGAAAATCCAAATCCCATCGAGCTACGTGCTCGAGAGACTTGAACCTCAGCACTGAAATAAATAGGACATGCTGGAATACAATCCCAGTCCAGGTTAGGCAGAGTCCCTCATTGACTCTCTTCAACAGGAATCTTGATGAGTGGATGGGAGATCATAGGTTTACCCCAGGTATCACTTCTGTGTCACTATTAGACAGAGGCACAGTATACTAACCTCAAAAAAGGGCATAGCAAAATTCATTTAAAATGAGTGGTGAAAGCCAAACACACTCTGGCTAGGCTTATAAATGCCCTAGGGAAGATAGCCTAGTATGAACCTATGAACCTATGAAATTATAGAAATGTTGGAAAAGGGAAGAAATGGCTGCAGACAGACCAGATGTCTTCTTCCTTCAATATTTGTGCATGTCTCTATGCTTGTGGCAAATACTGATTGACGAAGATAGTAAACTAAGTGTGCACACTGCTGTTTCACTGAGTTTTCTCTCTGTTTTTCTGTGTGTCTCCGTCTGTGTTTGGAAGGAAATCCTCACTAAGCTGTTAGTTACATGTGGGGAAGGTAGTGGTGCATTTGGGGTTTTATGTGTTAGATGTAGCCTGTAGTATTTCAATAGCTAGCATCTTTATTTGTTGAGGGCTTATGCTTCTATGCATAGTGCAGGCTGTATATATGAGGGAAATATTAAAATTATGGTACTTTTAAACTTTATATAGTTATCCAGAAAACAGGACAGCAGGAATTTTAATGCTGAAGGGTTTCTGTGACCATCATAGACACACTGTCACTCTATACAAGGGAAAATATATATGATTTCAGGGGTTTATATTGTAAGTCCGAAGTTTGAAAACTTCGAATCCCATGTAATCGACATCATATGAGCGAAGTTTTCAAACATCGAACGTTACAACGGAGATAGCTATAGGGAATATTTCCCTTCACGTCAATGTAGTGTGATCTCGGAGTTGGTATATTTAAGTAGCAGGGGGTGTGGGGGGGGCAGGGGGGCTTGCCCCCCTGCATAGAGTGTTCAGGTAGGTTTTTTATTTTTAGTTTGTTTATATTGTACGTTCGAAGTTTGAAAACTTCGCTCATATGGATTCGATCATATGAGATTCGAAGTTTTCGGACTTCGAACATATAATATAGTCCCGATTTCAGAGGGAAAATGGCTGTTCTAGCATAGAGAACAGTCCCAGAGAAACCTTAAAGAGAAGTTAAACTGGAGTGGTGTTAAGTAGGTGGAAACATCAATAGAAGTTACAGTACAGCTAGCAGACCACTGTACTACTTGTACATTTGTTAATTGCAGAGAAAACATTTGGTGGTAGCTCATTTACAAAAAAAAATGTTTTCGGATGACCAAGACAATATGCTAGTAGCACAGATATTACAACTATGTAATGCAATACTAGGAAGCTTGAGATTGCTTCTAAAAAGGAAACCAAAGAAAATGTTCACTGCTTGTTAAAGATAAAGTCCTGTTTCTCGGGTAATATGACTCTGGTACCATAGTACCAACATAATGAATTACACTACACCAAAACATGCACACCAAACATACTTTACAGAATGCAGAACAAAGACACATGACAAACAAATACATTACCTGACTGTGTGTGAGTTGGGGGGCAAATTAATTTGACCCCTATACCCATTTCAGTATCCACTCTGAGATCATTAAAGTTTTTTTATGTAGTACTAAGGACTTAAAATTATAACTTTCAAAACTTGTCAATGATTCATATATCCTTAAAATTCATGAAAAAGTAGAGTTGACAAACCAACATTTGGCAAAAGCCTCTGAGAAACTAGGTGGTTCTCTTTCGCCCTATTTGCCTTTTGCGAACTCTGCATTCTATATGTGGCTTCTTGCGTGCTTTTGTAACTCCGATTAACAGCTAAGAGCATGTGAGCTTTTAGTGGTACTCTGCATTTGTTTTTATGTTTCTGATTGCTGCTTGATAGCAGACGCAGATAATCTCAGTGTTTTTCCACACAGTGGTTTACATTAAACATTTAGGAACATAAATCTGTAACTTTGCTTTCTGTATCTGTTGTTTCTCTTTGGATGAACAGTTGTGCAATCAGAGCTTGTTTACCTAAGTAGCAGGACAAAGAAGTCAGGTGAAAAATCTAACAGAAAACATTAAAATGTATTGCTGTTGGCAAGGGAGCCCGCAGGATTTTTTGCAGGGGGGTGCAAACCCAGAGCCCCACCCACATAGCTCACCCCGCCCCCTGCCAACACAGCCCCGCCCAAGTCCACCCACCCCAAGCCCCGCCCACACAGCCATTCCAGTGTCCCATTACTTGGCTATTTCTCCCCATTTACTGTAGACACTGTTCAAATCTGTGTGCATACTGTTTTATGCTTTAGTTCTACAATGATTACAGGCAGTTGGATTTAATTTACAACTTTTATTTCAAACATTATAGCCCAAACACTGAGACATTTACTAAACCTAAACAAAGCAATAGTCTTACAATGAAAACAGACTTGGCATTAAAGCTTCTCTACTTTTGAAACTCACATTCAATGAAACAGCACTGAAACCCACATTCAAAGAAAATGCATCTGGCCAGTGGCAGGTTATTTACCTTTGAACTATTTTCAAGCAATAGGCTCCTTGCACACCGTTAGGGCCATGCAAAAGTTATTTGATTTACCTGATTGTATTAATTATAATATATAATTGAATTATATCCCTTGCATTATACAGCAGCACTTGTTTGAGTGTCTCTGCTGAAGTAAAAGTAATCTGAATAATTCCACATTAAAGATATCTGAAACTAATGAAGATGTTGTTACTAGAAAACAACTGTATATTTCAGTGTTTCATCTACAAATTCAGTGCCTGCTGCCGTCAAAGAATAAATTGCCTATGTTAAATTAAAAATGGTAAGCTGGTATATTGCAATAGAAAATGGATGACAAGCTGAAAAACAGGTTCATAGTTATTAGGCATCTCATCCAAAGGAGGACATCCTGAGGACTGCAGCATACAAATGTATATGCTGTAGGAATAGAACCTCAAGCCTTTACATTAAGATGCAAGTATTCTACTTGTGGTGCTACTAACATAGCTTTAAAACTTTATACCACAACAGAGATACCATTTGCTAAACAAAACAGTTGCACATTGTAAATAGACTTGGCATGAGCAGCAGTGAACTTAGCTTCCCTTAAAACTCACAGTTCCTTGAAAATGCACTTGAAAATTCCACCTGTTAACTCTAACTTGGGCATTTCACTTTCTCTCTCACAAACATACCACACCCCTCAAGGCCTCAACCTTAGTGCAAGAAATCTGGACAAAGCCTAAAATAAATAGGGATAGATTATAAATATGGCTCTCAGAAACTTAGAAAATTGCAAGAGTAACAGGATTTGTGTTAGTATGCATTTTCTAAATGACATGACATCTAAAACTGAAATGTCTCATTTAGCAACTTCAATCCTTTTAGGAGGAATATGGGCAAAAATCTGGGCAGCTGAGGGTATGCTACCTCCCTCTTATACACACACCAAATAATTCTGGTCAGACTTGAATTAGTTCTGGGAAGGTTGCACTGAACGGCACAGTGCTTGAGCTGAAGTGGGTGAAATCCTGGTAGTCAGTGATAACTGATCTGCAGCTCAGCAATGTGAAGCATTAAAGCATTTTTAGCAGAGCATTGTTTCATCACTACCTATTGTGTTTGCACATAAGCTGTAGTTATTTTAAACATTTGCCTTTTTAGATTACTACAGAGTACATTTACCCACCAGAGCTATTGTGTTTTGACTTCAGTGTGGAGCTAGTTGTTGCAGGGCTTGGCTTTTAAGTAAGGTAGCAATGCTTATTTACCATATACCATTAAAGCCACCCAACTACAAGTGTACTAACACACAGACACTGCTATAAGACACTGGTCTGCAATAAAATGTAATGAGCTTCTGAAAATACTGTAATCCTGTCCTTTTATTACAATGAATATAAAATACTTCGAAATAAGGTAAAAAGCTCATAATCTTGACCGACAAAACTACTTTTACACACTTCAAAACAATAATAAAATCAAACCCTCAGAAATTTTGGAAAGGTATCTCTACTCTACTTAACCCCAGCAAACCAGATACCCCTACCCCAGACCCAAACGCTCCTGACCAAGACTTGGCTGCAATTTAACTCTTTTCATTGAATCCATTTCCAAATTAACGTCATCTTTCTCTAATACCACTACATTCTCCAAAACTCCCTTACCATCCCCAACCATCTCTACCCTACTCTGCTACTACTTCCTCATTCCCATCTACTAACTCCCCCCTCCACTCCTCCTACTCCTACTATTTCATCAGCTTCATCTGCCCCTAATTCTCCCTCTTCACACTCCTTTTTCTCATTTAAACCTATACCCACTTCTACTATAATGAAACTCCTTATGAAACTGAAGCCATGCACCAATGCTCCTGATAACATCCCTTCTTACTTTGTTAGCAAAGCTGCTGAAGCAATCGCACCCTATTAGCATTTTAATCAACCGCCTATCCAAGAATGTATAGTACTCCAAGTCTGGAAAAGGGCCTTTATCATACCTCTACATAAAGGTGGCAACAACAACGTTACTAATTTCCGCCCCATCGCTATTCTGTGCCCCATCTCTAAACTCCTAGAAAAGCGTATCCAACTACAACTCCTTCCACATCTCTTAGATAATCACCTACTAACCCCCACACATGGATTCAGACCCCATCATAGCACTATGACCGCCCTCTCCTTCCTTGAAACTGTAATAAAGCCCGCGACTCTGACCAAATTGTTTCTACCCTACTACTCGACCTCTCTAAGGCCTTTGACACCTCTCACAGCCTGCTACTAACTAAACTTTACCTATCTCCTCCCCCTTGAACTGGTTCTCCCTCTACTTATCTAACAGATCACAAGCAGTCAAATGGAAAAAGGCCACCTCCTCCTTTCTAAATACTCCTACTGGGGTACCCCAGGGCTCTATACTGAGTCCCTTCTCTTCAATATATTTATAAATGATTTCAACTCTATCCCATTCTCAGACATCATCCAATATGCCGATGATTCTGCTATTATCTGCTGCCACCTCTATCCCTCACTCTTAAAACTGACTCAAGATGCTTTTACAACAACTGAGCAATGGATGAAAAGGAATCACCTAGCACTCAATGCCTCTAAAACCAAATTAATGTTATTCACCCCTCTAAGGCAACTTCTTTCAATATAAACACATTCCACATCTCTAGACAAAATAATCTACCCTGAACTCGTGTCCGAGACCAAGTTACTTGGGGTCCAAATTGATAACCAGATCAAATTCAACTCCCACCTACAGTTAAATATCAAGAAAACCCATCAAAAACTAGGTATGCTTTACAGACAAAATCATTACCTTACACCTGCTACCAAAATCACCCTCTACCTCATTTCTTATCCCTCCCTTCTCTATGGAGCTCCACTCCTAACTAATCTACAGACCTCTCTAAAACACAACTTTCCTCTTGCTACAACAAAATTGCCAAGTTCGCTACCAACCACAAGTCCTCCACCCACCACTGTTCCTCTCTCCAAAAACTAAAATGGCTAGAGCTACCCAGTTATCTCACATATACTCAACTAAATCTTGCACATAACCCCCTCCTTTGTCCCTCCCTTTCATCAGCCTTTAAAATGCACCTTCCTGCTAGAGTATTAAGGTCCAACAATCAAAATCTATTAGAAGTATATAAACCAACTAGTCCCCAGGCAAAATCTTCTGTCTTATGGTCTTGCATGCCTTTGGAACTCCCTACCACCTTCCATTACCACCCCAACCATTTTATATTTAAAGATCTCTTCACTCACATCTAGTATCCCAGTGGGAATGCTCTTGCTCCCACCCACATAACTAACTTGCAAACTCCATCTTCTTTCTTCCTCTGTTTCCTCCTGCAACTTTCCTAATTACCCACCCTAACTCATACATATTATTATTCCTACAATAAATCTGAAAGAATATACTAGGCCACACTTCCTAAGTATTGCTTCCTAATACGTTATTGCTTCTCAGTACTTTTGTGCATTGCTTCCTAATATGTTATTATTCCTCAATATTGTCATGAAATGCTTCCAAATATGTTGTTATTTCTCAGTGCTTTTGTGCTAAATTTCCCTTTAGTCTGTATTACCTATTAATTTCGTCACTAGATTGTACTGCTCTAGTTTTGTTGTATTATTTGCAAATTATTATTTCTTGTATGATTAACTTCTGTGTAATTGTATAATTTGTATATCTATTAATAACCTACTTAGTTTTGGAGCTTTTCTCCCAGGACTCCATTGAAAACGGGTTCATTTGGCCCAATGGACTATCCTGGCAAACCAACTGCAAATAAAATAAATAAATAAAATACTGTCATATGCATTTCAATACCCAAGGCTTATACATTATCTAGTCATATAAATATTCTCTGCATGGCAACAACGAAAAGGCTTTCAATGCTGGTAATTCTTTAACAATATACTTACTAAAGCTTACTTGCATCTTACAATGTCCGACAAGCTTACTAAAGCTTACTTGCATCTTACAATCTCCGACAAGCTTACCTGATGTTCATTAAACCATGGCTACTTAAACAGAGCAACAGGGCACTGTGACAGCATACAGTTCCTGAATAAGAAGCATAAATCAACAGTACAAAAATCTGATAGAAAACCAGAACATTTTGCAAAATCAAGGACAGATGAAAAGCCACGGTCGTATTTGTGAACTACTTTGGATGGGGGAATACTCTGCACACTTACACTGCATAACTGCTCCTTGCCTTCCATGGACACATCCAGAGCCACTACAATGGGAGTGGGGTGCAATAAGTATGTCACAATTTGAAATGTCTCTGGCTGACAGTGATGGATCTGACACTCATACCTCTCAACTTCAGAGCAAGAAATCTGGACAAAGCCATACATAGAACTAGAAGTGGGACACAAGCCCAAAAATAAGGCCAATTTTTAAATATTGCTCTTATAACTTAAATAGAACAGGTAGATCTTGCATTAGTACAAATTTTCTGAAGGGTATGAAATCTGAAACGCAAATGTCTGCCATTATTTTCTAACTTCAATCTTTAATGACTTGCCACTAATTTGCCAGAAAACCACAATTTTATGAAAACGGACCAAAATGTGATGCAAAATACCTGTCAAAAAGGGACACCTTTTAATATTAACAGTTAACTTGAAGCAGCTAACAAAATAAGAGCATCCACATGCATTTCTGAAATAAAGGTAATCTATAAGTGATCATTACAATTATATATAATTGTAAACCCTCCACATTTTCTTCCAAAATTGCCATTTTGGAGGAGGGATTATTAGGGGAGAGCAACATTTTGAGCCAGAATTGGGGACAATTGAGATGTTTGGATATTCCTAATCTACAAAGTGATTTGCACGTACCTCTCAACCTCTTAATGCAGGAAATCTTAACAAGGCCAAATATATTGGGAACATACAAACACTACGAAAAATTGCTCTTGTATAAACTTAAAGACGGTCTTGCATTAGCATGCATTTTTCTGAAGGTTATGACATCTGAAACTCAATGTCTGTCATTTAATGGCTTCATTCCTAAATGATTTGCTAGAAAACCACAAATTTGAGGAACAAACCAAAAATAAGCAGCAAATATCTATTCATTCTGCAAAGATATGGACAACTGAGAGGTATAGTTCAACTGGGGCTGTCTGAGCTTGCTACCCTTCACAAAATCATGGTCAAATGGAGCCTCCCCCCTGCAGCCATTCCAATGTCCCATTCCTTGGTTATTTTGCCCCATTTATCATAAACACTAATGTGCATACTGCTTTACTTGTGCGATGATTTAGGATTTCATTTGAAAGTTTTATTTTGCATTTTACAGCACAAACCCTAATACATATCTGTTAAAACAATGCAGTCTCACAATGAAAATAGACTAACATTAAAACTTCTCTGCTCTTGAAACTCGCATGCATTGAAACAGCACTGAAACCCACTTTCAGAGAAAATACATTTTGCCAATGGCAAATATTAACTCTGGGCTGTCTTCAAAATCATAGGCCCCTCGAACATAACGTGCTCTTTGATACACCTTCCTGACCGTATTACATTATATTCCTTGTACAATACAGTACCGTTGTTAGAGGGCATTTTAAATTTATTGTTTTGAACATTTTTCCAGTAAACAATGAAACAAAAAGCATCCACCAATGACAAAACTGCCCAATTCAGAACATTTCCATCATAAAAAGTCTACTCAAGTCTACCAGTATCAGTAAAAAATACACAATCTCTGAAGTAGTCAACTCCACATTGAAAAAATTTGTAACTAATAAAGAGGTTGCTGCTAGCAAACACTTTATATGTCATTGCTTAATCTACAAATAAAGTGCCTGTTGCCCTTGAAGAATAAATTGCTTTTGTTGCATGCAATAAAAAAATGAAAAGCTAGTAATACCGCAATAGGGAATGGATAGCAAACTATTAACAGGTTCATAGTTACTAGGTATCTTTGCCAAAAAGACTGCAGCATCCACCCCCTTTACAACACAATACAGCATCAGCAATGCATTTACCTACTGTGGGAGTAGAACCCATAGCCTTCAGCATCTAAAGCAAGTACACTATCTGTTGTGCTATTAACAATGCAAGCAGACTAAACATAAGCAGCACTAAACTTTTGCTCCCCTGCAGCTCTCAGCTCCTTGTAAAATCTACTCGACACTCAGCTGTATCTCTGAACTTTTCAGCACAAGAAATCTGGAAAAAGCCAAAATTTATTGGGGGGGGGACAAAAGGCCAAAACCAGGGACACATTTTAAACATTGCTTGTATAATGTTTGAAAGTTGCTAGAATAAAATGCTGCGTTACCACCATACATTTCACTGCCACGTCTTGAACCCAGGGGACCCCGTGCAAAACATTTAGAGCAACATACCACTACGCCAAATCAACTGTTTTGCGAAAGAGGAAGACTGAAACTTAAATAGCTACCATTTAGTGAATTCAGTTCTCACCATAGCTCAGCTGTCAACCTCTTAGCACAAAATACCTGAACAAAGCCAATAATGGGTGACTACAACCACCAAACATTCAGTGAATTCAGTTCTCACCATAGCTCTCAACCACTTAGCAAATAACACCGGACAAAGCCAGTAATGGGAGAATATAGCCCCAAACATATTCAGTGAAATCAGTTCTTACCATAGCTCTCAACATTAGCAAAAACCTGGATGAAGCCAATAAATACCTGAAAAAGCCAATACTGGGTGAATACAGCCCCAAACATATTCAGTGAATTCAGTTCTTACCATAACTCTCAACCCTAGCACAAAACCTGGACGAAGCCAATAATGGGGGGAATACAGTCCCAAACACAGGGATACATTTCAAATATCCATCTTGTACACTTAGAAAATTGCTAGAATAAAAGCTTTTGTTACCATACACTTTCTGAAGAATATGAAGTCTGATATTGAAGTGTGTCTATTTTTTTAACTTTTGTTAACCAGGAAAGTCTGACTTTGAAAAAAGCTAATTTTTAGCAGAGGCCCAGGGAGAAACACTCCAGACAGCCAAGAATAAAACCAGAGAACATGTAGCTGTCAGGCAACAAGGACACAAATGCAGAAACCACAGATTTTATGAGGAACAGAAAAAGTATGAAGGAAAATCCTGCAACATTTTTACAAATGGTGGTGGGTAGGGAATTCAGGCTCTTGCCAGTTGGGCCCAAGGTACAGGGTTCAAGCCTTATTCTCTACCCACCACCATGTACACCTGGGGCATTTCACACACACACACACACACACACACACACACACACACACACACACACACACACACACACACCTCTACCTACTGAAAGTGTCCCACATCTTCCGTTAGTCCTGCGTGCTATTCCGTTTCTCCTGGCTGCTTGTAAACCCGTCTGTGTGAGTTCCCGCTCACAAACTGCTATCAGGTCCTGCTTGTAAACCAGTCTGTTCCCACTCACAAACTTAGCGACGATGATGTCAGCACACCCTGACTGTCCTGTTAGGACTTCTTTCTTCTTAAAGAAGAACGCTCATTTAGAAGGTCTCACAGCCAAGTTTGAATTTTAAAGAAGAGGGACACATTACTATTCCCTCTCCTGCTCAGGCTACACTACTTGAAAAGTTATCATAATATTTGCATAGACTACAGGCAAGTATTTTGATAACTGGTCAACCTAGAGTAACAGATCTCCTACCTTAGGACCAACAGACTGAGTAAAGGAACACTAATGTCTTGGCATGTCCACTGTAGAGGACCAAAAGGGGCAGTTACAGCTTCAGGGAGGTGATGACAGTAAAGTATTTCTTAATGGTCATTTGATACCATGGACAAGAGGAGGCAAAGCCTTTACATTACCATGGTTCTAAAGCCAAAGACATGTTGACCTCAGACAGGAAAGTCCTTTGACTCCTGTTACGCAGTAGTTAGTGAACAGACATATCAAAGAGCACTAATTAGTTCTGGAGAACAAGATAAGATTGCATTTTGTTATGCACAGTTTGAATTTATCCCTTCTGTGATGAGATGGTACTAACACAGGGCTTGCAGAACAGCAGACATGCTACAACTGCAGTCCCTGTCTTTGAGACAGTCTCAGACCTAATGGTGACATTATAGTGGAATGATAAAGCTAATAAATTATGGTTTATATTATAAAGCTGGATTGGTAAGGAGCTTTGTAGGCAAATAGTGGAATTTTACACCTTTAAACAGAGGAGGCTAGAATTCACAAACCTGAGCGATAAAGGTTGCAAAGTCCTATTAACGTTGCAGTTGAATGGAGATAAGTATTTAAGTACTTACACAAACATACAATAAATATGCATTATAAATGTACATACATCTGCATGGGTATTTGTATGTGTGAATGTTATATGTATTTTACACACATGCACAAACACACATGCATAACAATCACACACACACACACACACACACACACACACACACACACACACACACACACACACACACACACACACACCTCTACCTGAAAGTGTCCCACATCTTCCGGTTGTTTACTCCTGCGTGCTATTCCGTTTCGCCTGGCTGCTTGTAAACCCGTGTGTGAGTTCCGCACAAACTGCTATCAGGTCCTGCTTGTAAACCCGTCTGTTCCCGCTCACAAACTTAGCGGCGATGATGTCAGCACCAGCGACTGTCCTGTTAGGACTTCTTTCTTCTTAAAGAAGAGCACGTAAAAGAAAAAAACTTTCTTTGAAATTATCTAGCGGCTAGCCGATTCCAGGGGGGTGCAAGTGCACCCCCTTGCACCTGCCTGCGGGCACCCTTGGCTGTTGGAGAGAATGTGTATTATAAATGGTTGCTAATTGCACATCAAATGTAAATCAGGAGTATCATTGCTGGAGCCTTCCTGTGTCCTGACAAAGTGCTCTTCAAACTATCTGGAGATATACAGAGCTGAGTATATTTTTCTGGCACTTCAGAGTTGTGTACTGTTAATTGTTGCTTGACTAATTTTATATCATTGCTGGCTGACTTCAGAGTTGTGCACTGTTATTTTTGCTTCACTGTATAGTTTTTCAGATCTCTGCTGAAGGTGTTGGTTTTCCCCTACCCACTCTCCCTATTCCTGTGTTGTTGTTTAAATTTGGAGGCTTTTGCAGTTGCCTGCCCCCACTGTAGACTTGATCTGGGACACTCCCCCCAGTCCCATCTCTTTACCTCATTCTACGTAACAGACTCCTTCTGCACTTGATTTTAGTCATTTTTAATTTAATTGCATTTTTTAAACTGTTTGGTCTAACATTGCTCATATTCAAGTGTGCTAGCTTGCACTGCATTTGAATTGTTTTTACTGCTGTTTTAGCTACTTTTCTGTATTAAAAAAAAAATCTAAGCCTGTTTCCTACCTTTCCTGTAACTAGTGTAGCCCAGATTCAGATTTGCTGCACCCAGGACTGTATGTAAGCTTCTGAGCCCCCCAAGCTTTCTGTGTTGGAGGGAAGGCTTCTAGCTTATTAGTGGGAGTGGTAAGCACTAGGTAACATATCTACCAAATAAGGAGTGGTTCTGGCCCAGAAATTGTAGCTATTGGCCGTTTGGGCAGTTTTTCCATCTCTCTCAACTTTCTGGTTTAAAAGCCCACATTTGCACTTGTTTCCCCCTTTCCTGTAATTAGTTTAGTCCAGATACAGATTCTTAGTTTTAGCACTTGAATTTGCTTATTCGTGATCAGCACTTGTTCAGAACTTGTTGTAAGCTACTAATTACTACAGCACTCAACCTTCCTCATTACCTAGAGGAAAACAGTTTTGGTACTTACTCTCCTCACTTGCTTAGAGAAAAACAGCTCTTGTACTCACTTTCCTCATTTATCTAGAGGAAAATATTTTTTTTATTCAGGCATGTCCAAGGTCAGCTCCCAGTGTTCTCTCCTGTCTATCTGATGAATCTGGGCATCTTGGGGCAATGTAGAAATTGCCTCATGTACAAAGACAACCCTCCCCTCCTACCATCCAACACTACAACCTGTGAGAGATGCACTTATCTAGCCAAACTGGAGGTAAAGCTCTCTCCAACCAAGACTGAAGTTGACAGTCAAGAGGAGAAGGTAAACAATTGCACCACACCACACTCATAACATAGTCTCACTAAATCTACAGCACCAAAATCCACACATAGAAACACAAAAACATTCGTGGAGGCTCTCTTTAATAATCTGCTCAAGCAACAGAGGCCTCCAAAGAAGAAATGCAAGCAACCTCCACCCCCCAACACAACCAAAATGACACATAGCCCGCAGACTCAGTGTGCCACTCAACCAGAGCTGATAAGGCAAAACAACGTACCCAACACACTAGTCATAGGTGACTCTATAGTCAGGCACACTGATGTCCCACTCACCAGGCTAAACAAGGAGAAGGTTACTGTCAGCTGCCTGTCAGGTGCCAGGATCCACCACATAACCCACGCACTCAAGTCACTCCACAACAATTACAAGTATAACTCTATCATTGTCCATGTTGGTGTGAATGACCTGAGACGTACCTCCCTGGACTACATGAAAAGAGACATGGAAGAGCTCTCCGATCTTGTAGCCCAGGCAGATATGACCCTAGCCATGAGTAGCATTCTGCCATCACCCAGAATGATACCGCAGTACAAGGACAAAATGATTGACTTCAACAATTGGCTAAGCTTCTGGTGTCATTCTAAAGGGATCCAGTATCTGGCTGCCTGGAATGACATCGTCGACAGACCACGATGCTTTGCCAGAGATGGCCTGCACCTGGCACCCCTGGGATTCCGGATACCGGCTAAGGTTCTTGCCGCCCCTATAGTGCCTTTTTTAGGTAAGGTTCAAATGATAAATTCACCACCGTAACAAGAACAGGCAAGCAAAAACTGAGGGTGATGCTAGAAGTCTAAATCTCAAAATGCACTCACTCGAGGCACTCTTTAAAATGGAAAACATCAATATCTGTGCAGTGACTGAGTCCTGGTTCAAGGCTCCAGAGAGCACCCCTGCACTACCAGGCTATAACTCATACCACACTTTTTGGCCATGTAACCTGGACTGGAACACCAAAGGCGGAGGTGTGTCCATATTCATTAAGGATATCCACACCTCCAGGCTAGCTGCTCAGCATAATGCATCCGAGGTTATCCAAGTGCAACTAACTCTGGGCAAAACTGCAATCCAAACTGTAGCTTGCTACATATCCCCTACCATGCCCCATGATTCTCACTCCTCCTCGTGGTGTACTGGAAAATATTAGGGTTCAACCAAACACCCTAATAATGGGCAATTTCAACTACCCCACCATTAACTGGGAAAACTACTCATGTACCAATTCCTTCACTCAGTGCTTTCTGGAATTTATAAACTCCAATGCCCTGGATCAACTTATCCACACCCCCACCAGGGACAACAATATTCTAGATCTAGTCATTACCAACATGAGTGACTGGTGTTCCACATCTGAAGTCAATGCCTCATTGGTCCGATCCGACCATAAGCTAATCACCCTAGATATCCACATTCTGCCCCCACCCCCCATTAAGGAAACCTTGGTAAAAAATTTCTCCAAAGCCAACTTCATGCTTCTTAAGACAGAAGTGGTGAACTTCATGACACCCATGCAGATGGACAATACAGTTACTACTACTGAATCCTTCACAATTGCACTTTATAAGCACTTACACGAGTGCATGGATCGTGCTATCCCAAACAGAACCAAGACGCTATCCTCCAAAAAAAAAAAAGGAAGTCAATCTGGTAGTCCCCTGCCATAAACAAACTGTACAACAGAAGGAAGAAACTGTTGCAAAAGAGAGTAAAATCCCATGAGTGGAGGAGCTCCCTGGTCAGCTTCAGTAAGAAGCTGCGATCCCTGATAAAATCCTCCAAAGCTAGTTATGAAAACAAAATTGCCACTGATTCTAAAGACAACCACAAAGCATTCTATAGCTTTGTCAAGAATCTCAATGGCAACACTCAGATCTGCTCTGAGATACAGCACAATGGCACTAAATATACAGACCCAACTGATACTGCCAACATCCAGGCAGATAGGTTGAGTGCTAACTTTACCTCCCCTCCCCTCACCCCCTAAAGGGCCTATCTCTGTACCGGAAGAATGCAGAGTTCCTGTAATCATGGCTGCACAGGTAAAAAACACGCTCTCCAAAGCCAAGAACACAGCATCCATGGGACGAGACAACATCCCAGGCTGCGTTCTACATGAACTACAGAACGAACTGGCACCCCACCTAAGTACCATATTCAATCATAGCCTCACCTCAGGCTTTGTGCCCGCTGAGTGGTGCACAGCGACGGTTATCCCACTCCACAAGGGGGGAGCCAACACGGACCCCGGGAACTACCGCTCCATTAGCCTGAAGAGCCTCGTCTTCAAGGCCATGGAACGTATCATCATGTAACTTATAAACAAAGACATTGGTAATCTCCAAACTCTGGACCCCACCCAGTTCAGGTTTGTAAAAGGCAGATCATGTCTCCTAAACCTGATAGACTTCTTTGAAGCAGTCACCAAAGCCTTAGACGAGGGTAAGGTGGTTCACACAGCCTATCTAGATCTTGCCAAGGCTTTCAACACCATCCCCCACTCTAGAATTATAGATAAACTAACTAAACTAGGTATAAATCCCTATGTCACAAGATGGGTTGCCAACTGGCTCACTGACAGAACCCACACTGTGAAAGTAGCAGACTCAAAATCCGACTTCAGACCAGTGACAAGTGGAGTACCACAGGGTTCAGGCCTGGGTCCTCTCCTGTTTGGTAGCTACTTCTCTGAAGTACAGGCTAACACAGAAAGTCTTTGGATAACGAAGTTCGCAGATGACTGCAAACTAGGAGCCATAATCAAAACTCCTGGCGATATGGACATCCTACAAAAGGGCCTCACTGAGACAGATGCCTGGTGTCAAAGCCATGGCCTCAAGCTCAATGCCAAAAAGTGTATTGTCATCCCCTTTGGTAAAAACTCTGTACCCATGAATTACAACATAGGTGGTAGTATACTTAACACCGAAAATGTGATAAGAGACCTTGGGACACAGGTGGGCAGTAGTCTCTCCTTTGATAATCACATCACCACAGTAGTCAGGAAATCCTTCTACGTGGCACACCTCATAACAAAAAGTTTCTCATCCAGAAAAAAAGAGGTCATTGTTCCCCTCTACTCATCACTCATTAGACCTATTATAGAGTACAATGCCCCTTTTGGTATGTACCTCACAAGACATCTACAACAACTGGAAAGGCCACAGAAATACCTCACAAAGAGGATTACCGGCCTCAAACAGATGCCCTATGCAGACAGTCTAAAAAACTCCAGCCTTACTCCATCACATATCGCCTATTCAGAGGTGATCTCTGCCTAACATACAAAGCTATGTCAAACCCAAAGCTGTTGGACATGCTCCACTTAAAGAAATCCCAATCCCTCTGAGCTACACACTATAGGGACCTAAACCTTGTCACCACAATAAACAGAACATGCCGGAGGGATAGATTCCTGTCCCAGGGACTTCCCATACTCTGGAATAAACTTCCTATTTATATCAAACAAAGCTCCTCATTAGCACTCTTCAAGAAAAATCTTGATGATTGGATGGGAAATAGGAAATTCACCGCAGGGAACACTTCTGTGGCTCTGCTCGACAGTGGCACAAGAAAATAGTTTTCTTGGGTGGCAAAAGCCAGGGTACCTTTTTGGCTGGGCTTGTATAGGCCCTAGGGCCGATAGCCTAGTACCTACCTATGAACCTATTAAACTGAACATGTCATTGAGAAAGTGAAACAAAGACATATAAGAAAAAAGCAAATCGCAATGAATGCACATCAATAATTAAATTATAATAGCAATGAAAATTTCAAACATGGAAAGTATTAGATTCATCAAAGATCCTCATAATAGTAGCCTTCTGAGGACTGAATATGTTGTGATAAATGTTGTCCATCTGTGTTTTTCTAGTGCCTTCTGTAATGCTATAAAAAGTATGTATGTGGTCTCTAAGATACTTAAAGGCAGGGAAGCCCAGCTCTGATGAGCATTCTGCAAAGTGGTGGATAAGGTAAAGAAGAAACATTTAAATGCAAGGTAAAATGTGAATCAATACATAGAGAGGAGTGTGATAAAACAATTTTTTTCGGCCTTTGCCAAACTTTTTCATCATGTAAATGGGGCACGATGAATTTGCTAAGAGAAGGGCACACACTGAAAGTGTAATGGACTTTAGCATTACAATTCAGTGTTGTGTATGTATTTTATTATTTCTGTAGACATCATAGTGTTTTCATGGTAGCACAGTTTTATAGCCAGTAATTATAGCAGGCTTATAACAGTAGTCAAACTGTTACAGTTTATAATAATATTAATATGGTTACACACACAAAATAAAGACATGGTCTAGTATGACTGTCTTTCACTCAACATAAAAAAAGTGGGTGCGACTCTCAACTTCATAAAGTCAGGAACCAAACATCATGCAGTAATAGCTCTGTGAAGCCCACATTGATGTAAAAGCTTCCACAAGACATTCCGGGGTAGAGAGTCATGTGGCTTCACCAGGTCCTGCACATGTTGACAGCACTGGCAAGCTCTCATGCTTCGTGCAATATCAGTGTAGAGACAAAGAGGTGACTCGCTGTTTTTTTTCAATGACTAGGAGACAGAGAATGAATTTTGCTCCTTCTGAATCAGATGCTTGACTACTGGAGTTCTGTGGCATATAATTTGTCATGGAGGCTGAAAAGCACAATTAAAATATCAGGATAACAACATCTCCCCAGTAGTGTCCAGTGCTTCAGCATTTCTAGCCAGATCTCATCTTTTGCCCAACCTGTCATCAAAAACATAAACATTCCCTGAAAAAATAGTGTTAGTGAAGCTGGAACTAGGAAAGGTGTTTATCTGATGACTTTCCTTGGTAAAAGAAAGCAGATTCATTTTCAAACTGTCTCTTAGACCCAATAATGACGGCACAGGTCTTCAAACCACATAGAAGGATAGGCTATAACAGTTCTTGGTCACATAATATGTAAGCACTACTGAGCCTTCAGTTTGAATTTCTTCACTGCCACAAGCAGCAAGTTTCACAGAAGTAGTCACATTTAGTTGTTCACCAGCTCTGACCCTTGCAAAAGTATCTGCAGACATGACATTACACTTTGAACCAGTGTCCGATTTGAGCTCAGTGGATTTACCATTGATCCAGGCAGTACAAAACACTTAATTTTTTGCCAGTAAATCTACTGCATCAATCTTTCTACCAATTATTCAAACACCATCCACATAGAAAGCAGACTGTTGCTGGTCTATTTGATTAACTTGCTTTTTGAAGTGACCCTTCTTTGTAACTGTGTGAGGCTTACTCGATTTACAAAATCTTTGAAAATGGTTCAATTTTTTACACTTGTGACATCGCTGGCCAAATGCTATGTACTTTTCTCTACTGGATTCATGGTTGGCACCACAATTGTGACAGTTTTCAATAAAGCTTGATTTGGGTTTTGCTGATTCACTCATGCTGTATTGAGCAAAGTTTGTTTTTCCACTAGGTACCCTTGGTTTGGCACTGAGCATGCTCCTTTAACTGAACTGGTCTTGGAATGTGCTAGAAAACTATGGGTTTTACCTGGAAGTCCCACAGGGGCTGCTGCTGCCACGTGCTTAGGCCTGCTTTTGCCTGTCACATGCTGCATAATGTCTACATTAGCTCTGGAGCCTACTGAAACCATGCTCTTATAATTAGTAAGCATATTTGTGTGCCTTTCTGTAACTTCATGAATCTGGCAAATCTCAATAGCTTTACTCAGCATTAAATCACTGTCACAAAGCAAAATCTTTCTGATAGCACTATTATTAATTCCACACAAGAGTCTATCCTTTGTTAATTCATCCTTTAAATCACCAAACCTACACATTTTTGCCTTGATTCTCAGGTCGGTAACATAAGCTGCAAAAGTCTCCTCTTGCTTTTGATCTCTCGTGTAAAACAAATGCCTCTCTAGTGTAACATTAGTCTGGGGATTACACATTTCTCTGAAGTTGCTCTTGAAAGACTCGGGGTCTTCCCTTGATTCAGTCTGCCCAACAACACAAAAAGTTTCTTCTTCACCTTCATACACTGCTGGTGCATAGACAAATGAATGCTCCCTTTCAATGGCTTCTGACCCTGCCAGGTTCAGCAAAATGAATGCCCTGGTATGTACATCTTTATCAGAATAAGCTGCTTGTATAAATGTATTGTATTACTGCACAAATATTCTCCAGTTCTCTGCAATATTCTGATCAAACACAAGTGGTTGTGGCTTAAGAAATCCATCTACCATATTAACATATAAATAGGTTCATAGATAGGTTCATAGATTAGTACTAGGCTAACTGCTCTTGCGAGCCATTTTAAGCCTAGCCAATTATCCCTTGTGAGACTCAAACCTTGCACCTTGTGTTTGTAAGGCAAACACCTTAACCATTAGGCCACCCTCCCACATATCTTAGTAAAGACTCTTGCAAATATGCACAAACACACACACTTGTACAAACACATACACATGTGCTTGAAATTTATGCCAGTACTTGTGACAACACAGTAAGCCTTTGTATAACTGAATTTCACAAAATAAGTTTCCTGGGCACTGTAAAACTGTGGAATCTCTTTACTGTAAAAAACGACTTGCCTTGAAATTACTTTGCTATGTGAGCCATTTATCTTGTAATTGCTTTAATGCCAAAGTCATTTATCATCATTCTACTGCCAAAGTCATTTATCATCATTTTAAGAAACATTTCGAAATACTACACAATGTGGATAAACTGGGCAATAGAAACTGAGGGCAAGAAACATGTCGAAGTAACTTTACTTTGTGAATACACTATCTTGAAGTAACAGCACTTTACAAATTAACTGTCTTGAAGTAATTGCACCTTGCATATAAGCTATCTCGAAGTAATGGCAGTCTGTGAATAAACTGTTTCAAAGTAATTGCACTCTGTGAATAACTATCACAAAGTAATGGCACTCCACAAATAAACTGTTTCAGAGTAATTGCAGTTTGTGAATAAACAGTACACAGCACACTGTAATTTCCCCAAAATGGCTGCACTTTGACAAACAACGCTGTACAGTGCAAGATACATTCTGTAATGGCGGCACTCTGTAAATAGACACACCCAAGCACAAGAAACGTTTGAAATGGCTGCACTTGACTGCACTTCACAAAACAGTTGCACTTTGTGCACAACAAATTCTTCGGAATAAACGCACACTAATAAGCATACACAGCAAACACTTTTACACACTTTGAAATACTTCGAACAAATCTAGTTATGCTATTCAAGGCTTCAATCGATGCAAAGTAGCATTTTTTGCCAAAACACAGTAATTTGCCAAAATACATACAGTCGCCTTTGTTTTACTTATACTCAATGTGCCCTTTTCTGCCCTTTCTGTTATGGTGGTTTTGCTCATTGAATCTCTTAATGTGCCCTTTATGCCATTTTTTTATATTTGTTTTGCTCATTTAATCTCTTTTCATGCCCATTATACTTTCTTGTGCTAGTTTTAACTCTAAACATGCTTGTTTCACTTTAAGCATGCTCGTTTCACAATTCTGTGATAATTCTGAACCCTTTATATACTTTTCTGGTGTTCATTTTATCAAATAACTTGATTTCAAACATTTTGCTTGATTAATGAGCTCTTTTATGCTTCTCGTTTGCTTAATAAACATTTCTGTGCTATTCGTTTCCTTAACAATACATTTTGTGCCCTTGTAATGCTCCATTTTACTTCTTTTAATAAATCATTTGTGTGTGTTCTCTTTATCTTTGACTTGTTTCTGGCCCTTTTCTGCTCTTGGTTCTTTTAGTTTGCCTTTGACATTATCTCTGCACCTCATGGTTCTGAATAATAGTCTTTGCCATCCCGGTTCTGACACCATGTCACTCGCCAAGTCAGGATAAAACAGGCAAGCAGTGTGGGTTCTTGTTCAAGCAGTTTTATTGCATACAAACACATCATGCACCCACTTCAAAACTTTACTAAAAGCGCACCTAAAAATATGCTGGCTATGCCCTTGCAACTCCCACTCTATCTCCCACCCCATCCAACCACTACCTTTCTTTCCACCCACTAACTACCTTGATTATAGCAGGCTCAGATACTCATAAGCCTAGTACTTATTATACAGCAGGAACATCTTATTGTAACAATTGTTAATGTCTGTTATGTACTTTGCAGACAAAGATTCTAGTTGTCTACTGATGTACTATGTTCTTCATCTGTAACTATGTTTGTAATTAATTGCTATGTTAATCAAATTGTTAATCGCTATGTAAATCCAATGTAACTACTGTCTGTATATTTTAACCGTGGAGCTTTTCTCCCCGGGCCTCCGCTGAAAATGGACCTACATCCAGTCGGACACTCCCGGTCAACAAATGTAAATAAATAAATAAAATAAATGAGGTTAAGTAACTTTAATTTATACACAAACTAGCTATCATGCACATAGATGTCAATACTCTGTTTGCACCTTCAAAATGGCACTGAAACTAACACATGCTTGGTATTTATATGTATACACAGATCTTTGAAATGCTTCTTAAAGGTACAGCACACCTGTCATTCTACAATTGTCATTGAAAAATGCCAGAAAAAATAATAGAAAAGTGGATTAGTACTGCAAAGCACATTTATGTATTTGCCAGACATACCTTGGCTTTAAAATGACTCAACTGTCTGACTATTGTACGTAATAAATAAGTGCATTATGTTTGGAGGGTAATGCATGCAAGCAAATGCAACCATGACAGAGTTTGTATAAAAGACATAAAAGGGTATTTGATAATTTCTTGACAAAAAGTCAACTTAACACTGGCAGACCTGATGGTACAGAGACAGAGCATCTGTCTATACCACAAGAGAACCTTCACTGAGAAATGGACTCAAGCCAGCAGTAGGGATAGAACCAGGAGCAATAAGGTGAACTGGTTGATGGCCAGCTCTCCTAGTTGATAGGGTAGAGTTTAGTTAGTATAATGCCTTTGTGATCTCT
>NC_056735.1:286358644-286476144 GCF_019279795.1 Protopterus annectens | reverse complement strand
TCTATTATAAATGTAGGAGAAAGGGGTGCATATCTAAATTAGTAATGGTGGTGCAGTAGTTAGTATTGTCGCCTCACAGCAAGAAGTTTTCCCATTCGATTCTCGACTGGAGGGCCTTCTGTGTGGAGTCTGCATGTCCTCCCTACGGTTGAGTGATGTTTAAAGACATGCAGGTAGGTGCGTGCGTACATGTGTGAATGGGTGTGCCTTCTTTGAAGGTTGGGCATTGGGCTGGCAACTCGGCACCATAAAAATCCACTGCCAATCATTAGCAGACCGGAGTTCCGCTGTGGTGACCCCCTAACCAGGAAAAGCCGAAAGATATTGTTATACCTGTGAAAACTGTAACTGGTGAAAAACATGGTACTAATGTTGCTATGCCTATGAAATGTGATAAACTGTCTACAGTAATAATAGAGTCTGTATTTTTATTGTGTGACAGCAACATTTGCTAAGTAAAATGCAATATCAACTGCAGGGACTACTAAATTCAGGCGGTATGGTCATGCTTGTTAACTTATTATATGTCTGTGCAAAGAAGAACCTTATTAAAAGCAGTTGAAGAAGTTTCTCCATGGAGGTAGAAAACAATATCCCATAGCTCAATTTGAAATACAAATTGCATTTAGGAAGATACTTTACTGTAGTTCACAATTTAACACATAGTTAGATAATAGGGAAAGATCTTACCACTCTAAGAATGAATGTTGTCAATGGGAAGTGTGAATAAGCCTGTAGATATACCTCTATCTAACCTGGAATAGGGAGAAGAATAACCAATAGGTGCACTCATAAGAGTATATAGTCTAACTATGAGAGATGACAGCTGTCAGGTGGCCACATCATTACAGCATTTGACTAAGGCTGCACAGAGAAGAAGAACCTGCACATTTAAAGAGATGTGACTAAGCAGCCAACGTGAAGAGAATCAACAGAAGGAAGGGAGTTGCAGCTGGCAATGTTGCAAAGCATGTAACAAAAGTAACTAGTAGAATTGTAGAGAATGAATCTATCACTGAGCATGTGCATTCCAAAGAAATTAAGTTAGAATACATGGGAAAATGCAAAACCTGTGCAGAATTCTAAACTTTGTCATTTTCAAAAAGAAAGCCTCATAAATGGACAATTTTAAGCAGTAACTGAATATTTAGATGGAGAAAATAATGAAAACTATACTATTGTAATAAAAAGAGGAGGAGACAGTACCTGGTCAGAGTACTAGACTCATTTTTATATTAATGTAAGTTAAAAAATTAAGAAAGGGGAAGCTGTAGACAACTGATAAGTAAGGAAAAGGTATAACAGAAGTTAAATTTTGTTCTGAGATACTGTTTGCAGAGGTAAATAACCTATATAAAAAAAAGAATGTGAGAAGGAGTACTATTCAAAATGAGACATAGAAAGCAACATCGAGAGGAAAATGTGGGATGGTGTTGTGCACTCACACAGAAAGAGATGGAGAGCAGGCAAAAGAAGTAAAAAAGTAAGAGGGGAATTTATACTGAGAGACAACCTTGAATGGAACCTAATATGTATTTCTGTTAAGTCAAAAGTCAGGAAATCTAAATGGAAGAAGGGGGCTATTATTTATCAAGTTTATAAAAAGAAAGAAAAGAACAAGAAAAAAAGTAAGGTGAAAAGACTAACTAACTCTAAAAACACACTGGTATGACTTGCCTGTCTTAGGAGAAGAGTTAGACAATGAAATCTGTATGTTTGTATCAGTAGGCGAAAATACATTATGCCTCATAATACATTGACCCTGAGGAACCTCAAGAGATGGTTGACCTTGATGTAATTCAGATAAACTTTACAAAGGCAAATTAGAGAAAGCATGCTTTCAGCTAAGTAAGTGAAAAATAGCTAGAGTTATAGAGGAAGAAGCTAAATAAAATGTTCCCACTTATCTTTACTTTGAGTTACATCATGGTTTATTGTATAGAATAAATAGGGGCAGAGAGGAAGTAATATGTTAGCCCTAAATCTTTTAGAAACCTAGAGATAGGGGTAGTACATAGTCATCAAATAGAACAACACCTAGGAATACACAAGATTAAAGCATAGATCCTAGTAAGGTTTTACTGGTCAGGAATAATAAAAGAAGTTAAGAACTTTGTGTTAAATGCAGTGATGACTGGAGGACAGGCCCTCACCAAGACTTCAAAAATCCTTTGATTCCAAAGCCTGCCGTACAGGTATCATTTGAATATATTGCTGTGGACATCATTGGAGTGATAGTAAAATCCAGCATTGGATTTAAATGTATTTTGATTATTTTGGACTATGTAACTAAGTTGTTGTGTCTTTCGGCTTTTCCTGGTTAGGGGTCACCACAGTGGAACTCCGGTCCGCTAATGATTGGCAGTAGATTTTTACGTGCCGAGTAGCTGGCCCTGACGCACAACCTTCAACAAAGGTATGTCCATTCAAGCATGTCTCCAAACAGAAGGCGCTCTAGCTGAGAATCGAACAGGACAACGTCTTACTGTGAAGCGACAAAGCTACCGTGGTAACTAAGTACTCTGAGGCTATTCCTCTATGTAAAACTAATACTAACTCTATAGCTAGGGAATTACTGTTATTATTTTTCACAGCACGGATATTTAAGGAAATGCTTATGGATTGGGGCTCCATTTATATCCAGCATATTTTATTTATTTTATTTATTTGTCCTTTGATAATCAGGAAAGTCCGACTAAGCCAATGGCTCATTTTCTGTGGAAGCCCAGGAAAAAAAGCTCCACAACATATTCAAAAACATTTAAAAAGTAGCTGAGTAACTATATACAAGGGGAGAAAAACCTACAACAGATTAAATATTTTACAATGAGCTGGGGAGAAAAACTCAATAAAAACACACATAAAAATATTTTACAGTAGCTGATAAGCAATTATATACAAGGGGAGAAAATCCCCAAGACAGATAAAAGCACACATTAAAATACACTTACAGACAAATTAAGAATACAATATGTAAGGCAAGTAGCAAGACACACTGCAAATTTGGATAACTTATGTCAAGCAAACATACTTAGTTATTCAAAATATTCACTACAGTTATAATAATGCATGGAGCTGAAAAATAAGAGTATTCTGCTGCTAAAACAGACAGAGGAAGAGAATAAGATGAGGAGGCATGATCAGCAGCAGGGAAAATTAAGGGCATAGAGATAGAGTTATTATTGGAATTATGTTATTATTGGAATGATGAGAATATTATGGAATGACACAAGAGAGGAAAATAAATAGTAGCAAGTGTTAGCTGAAGTGGTAGAAGAGCATACATAAGTAGTATAGTATCATTAAAGTAAACGCTTCTTTTGATGTTGGGCCATTACTACCTGCTAACATATGGAGGTGTTAGTGAATTTACAGTGAGAAAGGAATAGGCGTAGTGAATAGGTAGTCATGCATCTGTTTTCCAGGTGAACAATAGATATTTTTTCAATTTGTCTTGCAATTGGAAATGTTGCTAGTATGTTTAAAGGGTGAAGGATGAGGAGATAGAGTTCCAGGAGTGGGATACATAGCTGGAAGAGAGAGTGAGGCTCCTAATGACAAGTGTGGTTTGTAGGCAGTATGACAATAGGAGGTACTGCCAGCCATGCCAGGGAGAAGTAGGGCAGTGGATGTAAAACTTTTGCCAGCACAGCTAGCTGAAATTTTATAAATAATGGTATGTCATTAGTATATCAACCTAATCTGTACAGATGCTTGTGGTGAAAATGTACTTGTGAACTCTGCTTGTGTTAAATGTATTAAAATGTATCAAAATGTATCAATGGTGCACCCTGCTGAAATGAAAAGTGCTTGTATTATGGTAACTGAATTAAATGTATATGTTTCAGTAGAGGACACTGGCACAGCAATGGTTAACCAGCTGGCTTATTTTAAGAAGAATAGGGGAAATGTAAATGAACTGCTAAATCATTAAATGGCACCCTGCAGTGATGAGTAGACCCAGGGCCAGTAAGTCTGGGAGCAGCCATTATCTGTTAGCTTTTGTAAAGAAGGGAGTATGTGTTGTAAATGTTTCTGGCTCCAGCCATTGCCATAAAACTCTAAATGTGTATTGTAGCAGTCTGCTAAAGTCCTATCTCAAACTTCAAAAGGAGACATTGTGGGAACCTAGAGTCAGGTGACCAGATGAGGTCTTTTTGCAAGTCATTTTGATAGTATATTTTGCAGGGAGTAATCTCAGAATATAAAGTATTCTGTTTGGGGCCTGACTAGAAGGACTACTCGTGTATTTTATCTTCTCTTGCCCAAGTAAGTAATTTAACTAGGGAACAGTAAAATTCTCTTAGAGTCAGTCAGGAATATAGTGAAGCTTAGTTCAGATATAGGTTCATAGGTTAGTACTAGGCTAACTGCCCTTGCGAGCCATTTTAAGCCTAGCCAATTATCCCTTGTGAGATTCAAACCCTGCACCTTGTGTTTGTAAGGCAAACACTTTAACCATTAGGCCACCCTCCCAACATAAGGTTAAGAATGGGAGGGCTCAATCTCTCCAGTAATGTAGCTTTGAGTCATCCTCCCTGCCCGCCTCAGTAGGGAAGGTTTGATGGTATATGGGGCAGAGGAAGGTACCTCTCTTCTTCTTTGCTTATGGAAGGAGGGTCCTTTATTTCCCCTCCATTTTCTTTCTGTCTTTTCTCTGTTATCTTCATCATAGGTTCATAGGTTAGTACTAAGCTAACTGCCCTTGCGAGCCATTTTAAGCCTAGCCAATTATCCCTTATGAGACTCAAACCCTGCACCTTGTGTTTGTAAGGCAAACACCTTAACCATTAGGCCACCCTCCCAACCCCCTATTGTTTTTCTTTACTTGTCTGTCTGTCCTTCAATGTTCTTTTCAATATTTCCTCAGATTTGAACTCTGTGGTTTACTGTTAATATATATTTCGTATTTTCATGTACTTTCATTATTTATTATTAAATATATTAAAATATTTCATTGTGGCTGGTCTTTTTTAGAAAGTATTAACTTTTGAGAGTGCTTATATTTATTTGGTGACACTGTGTGGGACACTCCAGAAGGCCTAGCCGTCTCGCTAAGCTACTACCATTTGTATTAGTATTAATATTACACAGTATAATTGGACACCCTTTGTTAAGGGCCTTAGATTAGCTGATTGTGAATGTCGGGTGGCAGTGAATCTACCTTGTAGTCTGGGCAGAAGGGGGCATGGCTAGTAGACCTGTGCCAGTCTTTCCTAGGTGTGTGTGTGTGTGTGTGTGTGTGTGTGTGTGTGTGTGTGTGTGTGTGTGTGTGTGTGTGTGTGTGTGTGTGTGTGTGTGTGTGTGTGTGTGTGTGTGTGTGTGTGTGTCAGCTACTTGGGGCAGGGACATGAAGCTCTGGGTTTACAGAGAGAGTGCTAGAGGACTTGGCTTGGACAGTGTGTTGAAGACTTAACCCTACAGCTGTACCAGTGGAGAGACATACTGGGGATCTGGTGGGAGACAGATACAGAGACTTCCAGGCCCTGGGCTGAGTGTGTTCCCTGTGTGCTCTAAAGAGAAATTGTACTTGCTGCAGAGAGGTCTGCTTCTGTAAATACTAAGTGTATCCATTTGTATTCCAAGTGCACGTCCCTCTCCAGTATCAGTGGTGAGGATTCAGGCTCCTTGACTACTAGCTCAGTGTGGGATGACACATATTGATGCCCATCACATTTTGGTAGCAGTGGTGGGCGTCACAGGCAGTGAGGAGCATTTTGTTTCCAGAGCAAATTGGCCTAGCAGTGGTGTATGTGTGCGGTAAGTCTAGTAGGGCTTTGCTTTGTTCTGGTCTGTATATTAAGTTCAGGACTGTAGGCCACGGTGGTGCAGTGGTTAGTGTTGTCACCTCACAGCAAGAGGTTCTCCAGTTCAGTTCCCAGCTGGAGCACCTTCTGTGCGGAGTCTGCATGTCCTCCCCATGATCTAGTGAATTTAAAGACATGCAGGTAGGTGTGAGTGTGTGTGGGTATGCCTTCTTTGAAGGTTCGGCACCAGGCTGGCAACTCAACACCATAAAGATTCACTGCCAATCATTAGCAGACCAGTATTCTGCTGTGGTGACCCCTAACCGGGTAAAGCCAAAAGACAGTTTTACTCGGAATAGCTGTGTGTAAATGAGTTGCTTGGGTAATTCATGCCAATGAAGCTGTTTTAGGGCTGAGCAGTGAGGGCTTCTATTTGATAAATTAGTGGCAGGTTTTGCTATTTTATTATAACATTGGTTTAGTTTATTTTGGATGGAAGCTTGAAGGTTAAGCAGTACTGGGGAGATTATAGAAAAGTGAGGCGTAGGAGTGTACAGGCCAGCAGTTTCCTGGATGAGTTACATAAGTATTTTTTTGTTCTATAGATAGTCCATAATTTTTGGAGAGTTTTTTTTGATAGCCTGTTGCACATGTAAGTCAAATTTCAAGTTATCATCAATTGTCATGCCTAGTAGCTTGGTATGGGGGATGACTTCTGTAGGGGTGTTATCAGACACTGATATTGGGAAATTTTGTTTGAGGTGTGTAAGGGCTTTTGGGAGGAATAGCAGCAGCCTTGTTTTTTTGGATAGAGAAGAAGCTGGGTGTTTTTGACCCAGCTTTCAACCGTTAAAATGACTTGTCAGTAGAGTAATTATGTTACTAGCAAAACAGATTAATGTGGAGTCATCAGCATATTGCATGAGGGATGCTTCACATTTAGCAGAGTGTAGGTTGTTGGTAATTATGTTGAAAAGCAGTGACTCCAGTATGGAACCTTGAGGAACAGGTAGGAAGGATAAGTAAGAATTAATCCATTTAACAGACAGGAGTCTATTGGAAAGGTAGCTGGAGAACCAGTTAGTGAAGTGTTTGATAAGTGAGTTATTTTAGAAGAATGCTATGGGAAATGGTATTGAAGGCCTTGGACAGATCCAGAAACATGGCAGAAATCAGTTGGCCTTTGTCTCTGGCTAGGCTAATAGTGTTGGTGAAGTTTAAGAGAGCTGTGGTAGTGCTATGCCCTGGTCTGAAACCATGTTTTGTGGGGTGAGGAGATTGTTAGTTTGCAATTCTTAGGTTCATAGACTAGTACTAGGCTAACTGCCCTTATGGGCCATTTTAAGCTTAGCCAATTACCCCATGTGAGAAGCAAGCCCTGCACTTTGTGTTTGTAAGGTAAACAACTTAACCATTATACCAATCTCCCTCCCATATGAGGAGGGAAGTTGATTAATTGATAATGAATCTATTTTTCAAGGATTTTTGCAAGAGGAGAAAGAATGGCAATGGGTCTAAAGTTGGATATATCATTGGAGTTACTTCTCTTGTGAAGTGGAATGATGTGAGATTTTTTCCCCTAAGGCTGGGACATATGATTCCTAAACAGACCTTTTTATGAGAATGGATACTGGAAAAGGAAAGTGAGCTGGCTGCTATTTTTAAGAAATCAACAGGAATTCCATCTGGAGCTAGTATACTCAGTTTAATTTGCTGGACGTATTTCTTGATTGTTATGATAGATACAGGTTGAAAGGAGAAAGAGTGCATATTAATGGGATTAGGAGGTGAGACTGAGTGGGATGTGGTAAGATTATTAGAGGAGGTTGATGTGTTTTGAGTATTTTTGTAAAGCAGTTTAGCAATGCCAGGAATAAAGTGATCATTGAAAGCATTACTTTTTTTTCTGGGGAGAAGTGGGGATTAGGGTTGGGTTGTCTATTTGATTCACAATGTAGTATTTTAGATAAGGTGGCCCAAAATTGTCTAGAATTTGTGTAGCATCTGTTCTGGCCTACAGAACACACTGCACAAAATGAGGTGAATCAAGAAGAGGTACATTCTTTTTAGAAGGCAGCATGCAGAACAACTTGACAAGCTGCTGAAGGGGATGGGGGGTGCTTCACTTGGGGAGAGGGTAGGCTGCCCTCAGGGCTAGCCTACACCCTACCACACATCTCTCACTACTGGGGAAAAGCCAGGCTAATAGACCTTCCCAGGCAGGAATGAATGGGTCATACAGCTATCTTGTAGACCAGGAACGCTTGGCTCCAGCCCTGCAGAAGGAATGGGTTGACTGGTTTCAGGTAGCAGAGCCATCAGGCAAGATCCTGCAGGGAAATAGGAAAAGAAAGGTGTCACACTTTGTATCAGTAGCTAGGCCATCTTATGTGTTTAATCAAAAGGAAGATAACCCTTAAGGTGAATAAACTGGTCTCCACAGGCAGACAATGCTTTTAATCAGTCTAAAGAGAATATTTTGTACAAAGCCTGCATTAACCTCTCCAGTTTTCAATGCACCTTTGATAATATATACTGATGCATCAGAAAAAGGCCTTGGGCAATGTTATCATAGATCTTTGATACAGAAGAATATTAAATATTTTTTTAATTGAAAACTGAGTAAAGCAGACACCATGCATTCCAATGTCGAGAGGGAAATGCCCAGCAAACAAGTATCCACTATCTGTATTTAAGCATTACCTTTTCAGATACAAATGCATACTGATTACAGACAAAGCCTTTCTGCTGTGGCTGAATAGATGGCAATTTGAGAATACAACATATGTAGATGGGAACTTTCATTGCAGCATTTTAAATTGAAGGTGAATCACAAACCATGGTCAACACATCACAATGCAGATGGCCTGTCTAGAATTGACAGCCCATCAACTATGACTGAAACCAATGGTTCTAAGGAGGGAGATTATTGTAACATAGAGTGGTAGTTCTCAAATGAATGGTATATACAATGATATAAAAAGTGTAAATAGCTGTAAATATAACTTGTTTCAAGAATGTAGATACCTTTTTGTATTATGCAGAGAGAATTCCAGCATGGTTAGATTAACTGAACCAATTATGTAATTAACTGTTGTATAAAAGGGAGTGTATAGTTCTAACAAAACAGAGATGTTGGCCTTTCTTTGAGTGGGAATTGTAGCCTAGGACACTGGCTCTGGATATTATGTTGTAGTATGGAAGAATCACTGTGGAGTATTCTTAGTAGACCTGGACATCTTGCTGTAAAGGAATCAAGATGGCAGACACTCCCTAGGACAGCATCTCTATGCCCTTGACTTTGACTTCTACTTCAGCAGAAAGGAAATTTTGGACTGTTTGAAAAATAAATGCTGCCTTGTTGATGGGGGCTCTGGGACTTTTGAAGAAAAAAAAAACATTGTGTGTGTTACTGTCCTTTTTATTACGAAAGTTATTTTATTGTACTTGGTTGTATAAGAAAGAGATAACCCTTGGACTTGTAGTACATTATTATACCATAGTATATGTAGACACACCCACACATGCACATGTATGCAAATATAAATACACACATATAATTATACACACAGGCATGCACACATACACACGTGTGAGTGTATTTGTGTGTTTGGATAAAAAGATAAAAATAACAGAATATCTTCAGTAAAAGGGAATGTTACATACATGGTATTTGACCATTTTTGAGCATTTAAGTTTGTGTCAGCTATGTGTCCGGGTGTTGTATCTTTTGTCTGGAGTTAGGATATGAAATAAAAGTATCTTTATAGTGTCACTTTCTATTCTGCCTCAGTGCACTATCCTGAACTGTTTTATTTACCTTTATTTCTAGGAAAATCTGACAGATTCAAAAGGTAATAAGTTACAAGTCAGATTATTTGTGAAAAAGAAGATAAATGTTGAGAGAAAAATATGGTCCTATTTTAAAATACATGGGAACCAGGAGGACTGGGTATCCCCTGTTGAGCTAAGGAATAGCTACAAGCATCTACACAAGCAGGCAAATAGTGCCTACTGCAATAATAGAGACTTACAGACTTGGAAATTCTAGGCCCTTCTGAGAAAAAGTAAACTGCATGGCTCACAGAGTTAACTCCACCCAACATAAACTTGTCTACCTCCTCCTATTGTCCTATTATTTTCCCCATCTTACTTTATTCAAACTGTGATTCATACCTCTAAACTTCCTAACACACAAATTTTAAAAGTTGCTCTTATAAATTTAGAATGTTGTTAGAATAGCAAGTTTTGTGTTAGCTTGCATTTTGATAGGAACTCAAATGTATTACATTATTTAGTGACTTCATTCCTCTGTAGTTTGCCAGGAAAACACAGATTTTAAGAGGAAAAGACCAAAAATATGACACAAAATTCTGGACATTCTGCGGAAATCTGGACAGTTGAAAGGTATGCTGTCATTACCCTTTTAGTACAACAACAGCCCCATTATAGAAAGAGCGCACCAGCTGGTGCCTTCCCCAAATTACTTAGTGTCTCACACTCCCTCATCTATCCAGTGTTGAAGCACACTTATATGTCACTAAAATTGTTATATTTCCAAAAAGTTGTAGTAGTTATTCTCGTTCCCAAAGGAGGTGGTGCCAATTTGGGGGCAACCATAGCCTGATGTCCTTTCTTCTTGTACTTATGAAGTTACTGAAAACAGCTGCTTCAAATCATATTTAAAGTCACTTCTATGATCATGAATCATTGGCTAATGAGCATCAGTGTGACCTGCAAAAGCATAGCACCTTATTTTACTTTTACCCCTTAACAACTTTATCTGTAGCTCTCTAGATGCTTGGCACCACCCAGGAGTTTTATTCAGTGACTTAACTTAGCCTTTTGTCTAGGTGTCTCATTTCAATTTTGCTGTCTGGGCTTTGCAGATTTGGCTTTCAGTTTGCCATCATTAAATGACTCACAAGTTGCTTTTCTAATTGATTCTTCATAATGTTGGCTAACTTACTCTTTGTACTCACTCTCTTTTCTTAAGATGGACCACAAAATTCAGAGAAGATCCTCTGGTCTTTACCCAGTTATTTGTCTCTTTATTCATGCATAACTCCGATGACATTTTCCTTTATAGGAGCACCAAAATAAAATCCTAACTAATGGCCAGGTTAACTAACAGTTAACAATTAAAACATCTGACCTCAGTTTTAGAATAAATAAAAATGCATTGCTTTTCAGAATGTATTCTGGGTTATACAAATTCCCTTACAACTAGAAAGACCTGTGTTCAGAGGTTACTTAAACTGAGGCAGTGTTTCACTTGAAATGCTTAAGCTATGCCTGTGCCTTAACCTGTCTAATTTTCTCTACACACATACTTGCAAAGACAGCTCTCTACTCTCATTAAAATTAAGTTTGTGTTATTGATTAAACCTAAGCTAGAAAAGCAAATAACGTTTTTGTTGGCATTGATAATTACTCTGAGCATAACAGAAACAACAGGTGTCCTATCAAAACACAAATGGATAGAGAAACTGCCACACTATGCAATAAAGTGAGGTGATACACCTCTGTGTACCTGGAGTAATCCAGGTATGTAGATGGTATGCAAATGGGTATCCACAGTGCACTGTATGATTCACAAAGAAATGAATGGTGGACTTCCACTTGGGGTAGTAATGACAGGCTGCAGAAGTGGAATGGTGGAACACACTACAAACATAGTAGTGCAACTCCTGACCACCATGGAATAGCAATGGGTTCCTGAAAATAACACAGCCGAGCAACAACATCACCATTTCATGGAATGATACTTCTGGTAGGACATGAAGATCACCATGGAATGGAATGTCACATTTGACCGTTTTCTGCACTGCAGACAAGCACAGTGCAACAGCCAAATTTGGACACCTCCAACATAACCAATGGAGTGACAGCTGTATTTAGTACTGTGATTAGTAATTTCTAATGACAGTTCATCCATGGTCAATTTCATCCATAATTAGACAGCTGAGGTTGAAACTGTGGATATGCATAGGTTCTGCTACTCTGGCAGAAGCAGGTAACATAGGATGATAGGGACTATTTAAGGAACACAGCATCTGATGTGTGTATGGGAGGGGGTGAGTGAAAGAGAGTGTATGGGGGAGTGAGTAAGAGAGATAGAAAGACAAACAGACAGCAAACCAGTGTGTCAGTGTGTGAGTGTCTGTGTATGAGTAATAATGTGTTACTGTCTATGTGCTTCTGTGTGTGACAGTAAACAGTGTGTCTGCTTTTGTGTATGTGTGTGTGTGTGTCTGTATGCCTGTCTGTCTGTCTCTCTCTCTCTCTCTGTCTGCACATCTGTATGTGTGGAGGAGGTGTAGTTGATATAGGGCAATCTAGGAATGTTCCATACATGAACCAATGTCTACTCTTCCTTGACTGAATCTGTTGAGTGCTGACATAACAGCACATTACTCAGTCTCCTTCCTTACCATGTCCAGGACTGCACACTCTAACTACAAATACCAGGGCACAGTTTTTACCCAACTTGAGACATAGATACATGTCCTGGGAGGGCATGATTGACAGACCATGATGCTTTGCCAGAGTCATTCCAAGGGGATCCAGTACCTGACAGCCTGAGAGAACATGATTGATATACCATGATGCTTTGCCAGAGATAGCCTTCATCTGCCCCCTCTGGGTTTCAGGCTTCTAGAAAAGGCTCTTGCCTCTCCCATCATGCCTTTTTTAGGCAAAGTCATGAACACAACATTACCAACATGAAAATTTTTTCTAAATGAAATGTAAAGGTCATGCTGCTAAACACTAGGAGTCTTAGCATGAAACTGCACTCATTGCAAGCATTCCTTGCCCTGGAGGATGCTGACATTTGTACAGTCACTGAAACCTGATTCAAAGCTGCAGAGGGCACCCCAGCCTTACCATGTTAACCATTCTACCATACTTTCAGACCCCAAACAGAGGGATACAAAGCCAGAGGAGGTGGAGTTTCAATATTTATCAAAGACATACACACCTCCAGGCTGGTCAGACGGTATGACATACAGGAGACACTCCAAGTGCAGCTAACTGTTGACAAAACACCTGTTCAAATCATAGCTAGCTACAGACCCCTAGCCATGGCTTAGGATGCCCACTCTACCTATCTGGACTTACTTGAATCCATCAAGATTCAACCCTCTACCCTAATCCTGGGTGACTTTAACTACCCAACCATAGAATGGAAGACCTATTCTAGCCCAGGCATGAATGCCCAGAAATTCCTCAACTTCATCAATGCTAATGCACTGGATCAGCTAGTCAACACCCCTATGAGAGGTGAAAATATCCTGGACCTAGTCCTAAACAACATGAGTAGCCTCTGTATCACCCCTACAGTGTCATCCTCCTTTGTAAGATCTGACCATAAAGCGATCATTTTCAAAGTCACCATCTCCCCTGACCCCTCCCCCTTTGTCAGGGTCAAGCAAAAAAACTTTTTCAAAGCGGACTACAATTTCTGGAGAGTAGGTATAAGTAGCTTCACAGCCACAGCCCCTTCAGTTGGAACTAGCACTAATAGCCAAGCCAACATCAAAAAACTATATGAGCACCTACATAGTTATATGGACTCAACAATACCTGAGAGGACCAAATCATCATCCTCAAGGAAGAGTGAACCTGTCTGGTGGACAGCAGCAGCATTAAACAAACTCTGTAATAAAAGGAAACAATTGCTGTCCAGGACCAAGAAGAAGCAGGTGCAAAGTTGGAAGCAATCTCTCCATTGTCTGAACAAGCAAATAAGGTCACTGGTGAAATCATCTAAGTCTAACTTTGAGTCCAAATTGGCCACATCCACTAAGGACAATCAGAAGGCCTTCTTCACATACATATGCAATCTCAAAAGTAATACCCAAATCTGTTCTGAACTGGTGGACAATAACACCGTATACACAAACGCAGTATATATAGCCAACCTGCTGGTAGACAGGTTCAGTAAAAATTTCACCCTCTTGTCCCCCCATCAGTAAACCAGGACATCCCCAGCACCTCCCCTCATCACCCAGAAGCAGGTCTTTAATGCCCTCTCAAAGGCAAAACATACAGTCTCCATGGGACCCGACAACATCCCTGGCCATATCATACATGAGCTCTCAGCTCCATTAGGCACCCTATTTAACCAAAGCCTGAGCACCGGCATCATCCCAGCCAAATGGAGGACAGACAATGTCATCTCTCTACACAAAGGTGAAGCGTCCATTGACCAGGCAATTATAGGCCCATCAACCTAGCTAACCTGATCCTCAAGACCATGGAATGCATTCTCATGGGCCTTATAAACAAGGAACTTGGCAACCTCCAAACACTTGACCACACACAGTTGGTTTTGTCAAAGGAAGATCATGCCTGTTAAACTTGGTCAACTTCTTTGAAACAGTCACAAAAGCCATGGATGAGGGGAAGATGGTGCACACCATCTACCTCGACCTAGCCAAAGCCTTCGACACTATTCTCCACTCGGGCGTAATAGTTAAACTCTCCCAGCTAGGCATCAATCTGTATGTTACTAAATGGGTAGCTAACTGGCTCACTGATAGAACACACTCAGTGAAAATAGGGGAAGCCACCTCTAGCAGTAGACCTGTAATGTGCAGTGTACCCCAAGGATCGGTCTTGGGGTCTGTACTGTTTGGGATATACTTTTTTGAGGTGTAAGCCAAAACCAGTGGTCTGTGGCTGACCAGGTTTGCAGATGACTGCAAGCTGGGTGCTGTCTTAAATTCCCCTAGTGATGTGAACATCCTCCAAGACAGCCTTACCCAAATGAATGACTGGTGTCAGAAGCTTGGCTTTAAACTAAATGCCAAGAAATGCATCATTATCCCCTTTGGGGAAAATGGCATCCCCACTAATTATCACATTAATAACAATGTACTATGAATGCAATAAGTCATGAGGGACTCGGGCACCCAGGTTGATAGCAACCTGACTTTTGACCACCACGTTGCCTCTGTTGTGTGGAAGGCTTTCTACATGGCCACCTCATAAGTAAGGGTATTTCATCCAGGAACACGGAGGTCATAACATCCCTGTACTACTCCCTTATCAGACCCATTATCGAGTACAGTGCCCCCTTTGGCATGTACCTTGCCAAGCACATGCAACAACTGGAGAGACCACAGAGGTTCCTGACCAAGAAAATCCAGTGTATCAAACACCTATCTTATACAGATAGGCTAAAATCCCTGTCCCGCTACTCAGTCCCATACAGACTGCACAGGGGTGACCTGGGTCTAGCATACAAAGACATCTCATACTTAGCCTTGATGGAGTTGCTGCATATCTGTAAGTCAAACTCCACTCACACAACCTGCACACAAGGCCTCAGCCTAGTTTGTGACATTAATAGAACTTGGTGGGATAGATTTGTGTCCCAAAGACTCCCCCATCTGTGGAATAGACTCCCTCTCCATGTCAAGCAGATTACCTCCCTACACTCTTTAAGAGGAACCTGGATGACTGGATGGCAAACAGAAAATACACCCCTGGTATCTCACTTGTGTCCCTGCTGGACAGGGGAAACAGGTGCTGACTTTGTGGGAACATGGGTGAAATTCTTGGCTAGGCTTATAAGGGCCTCCATACCAATAGCCTAGTATCATCCTATGAACCTATGAACATGCTCTGAGACAATGCAGACTGATTTTAATATATAAAGCTACATTTTATCTTTTTATGCTTATGTAAGAAATACTGGAGCAATGTAGATTCTTGGCATTAATGCATGTAGTAAAATCAAACTAGTCAAAAAAACTATATATATCTGAATGCTGACATTGTACTGACTGAATTTAAAGACGTTTCATAGTTTTTTGTTGTTTGCAAAAAAAAAAACATGCTATCCAAACAGACGAGAGAATGAGCACTAAAGTACATCTTCCATAAAAATACCAGTTATGCTGAAAGGCAAGCTAAAAGAGGTATATGGAACGCTATGAATTCAAGTTACTATGTAGCTAACAGAACCAGTACTGTACTTGACTCTAACTGTCATAGAAGCAAGCCAAGACAGAAACATCTGCATATGTTTAGTCTTTCAAGATCTGAATCAGGCAGTGCATACACAGCATTACTAGTTGCTCTTAAAAATTACAGGCAGACTGTCAAATATCATTCAGATGCAGAAACAAGAGCTGGATTTTGCTAAATACAATTTGAGAACTTTCACATTTTGGGTACTTTTTAAATGGCCGATACATTTTTCTGAGACTATCTTTTGGCAAAAATTTCATAGACTATGAGATGTGAAGCCCTATCAAGAAGATATATTGCTATGATGTTTATCCGACAAGAGCAAAATAATTGTTTAAAGCTATTATTACTTAGAGCTAGACAAAGAAACCTGATATTTTTGAGAGACTGACAGAAAAGCAGCTTGGGAATGTATTAATTAATACAGGACTGAAAGGGGATAAAAATGAAACTCCTCCAAAAATACCTTTGAATATAAAAAAAGTAAGACTAAACATTTGTGGGCATATTTGAGTGTTACCTTATTATGTATTCATAGAAAAGTTACATGTAAAGTTTTTGTCACTGAGATCAAAAATGCATATAGAAGCATTTACTGTCCTTAAACATAAGGCAGTGCAAGTAACAGGCACATCCATTTTCAAGGGCATAATTTCCATTTACTGTTGAAGAACAATAAGCTATAGAAACTGAAATGCAGATGTTAGTTCACCGTTTGCTAGGTTAAACTACAAATTAAAGTAAATACATTACACTGCACTTCAGGATGAAACTTTAGTACAGTTAAAAACATAGTTCATAAGGCCAAAGAGAAAAATATCAAGGTCCGTTCATTATCAGACACTACTGGAACTTTTATAATGATACAGATGAACCACAGAACCTGTTGGCGTACAGACAGAGTAGGAGCACCAGTTACTCTGACATTACAGAACCTGTTGGCGTACAGACAAAGAGTAGGAACACCAGTTACCCTGACATTACAGAACCTGTTGGAATACAGACAAAGAGTAGGAGCACCAGTTACTCTGACATTACAGAACCTGTTGGCGTACAGACAAAGAGTAGGAGCACCAGTTACTCTGACATTACAGAACCTGTTGGCGTACAGACAAAGAGTAGGAACACCAGTTACCCTGACATTACAGAACCTGTTGGAATACAGACAAAGAGTAAGCGCACCAGTTACCCTGACATTACAGAACCTGTTGGAATACAGACAAAGAGTAGGAACACCAGTTACTCTGACATTACAGAACCTGTTGGCGTACAGACAAAGAGTAGGAACACCAGTTACCCTGACATTACAGAACCTGTTGGAATACAGACAAAGAGTAGGAGCACCAGTTACTCTGACATTACAGAACCTGTTGGCATACAGACAAAGAGTAGGAACACCAGTTACCCTAATATTACAGAACCTGTTGGCATACAGACAAAGAGTAGGAGCACCAGTTACTCTCACATTACTGTTAATGTGGCTCTGCAGTATAAAGTGCTCTTTTTTCCAGAACAAAAACATCTGGCTTAGAGTTTCTTTAAGTATTCTGTACATGTAATTCAAGCAGCACTTTCTATACAATCAGCTGGATATCCTTTGGGATCATATTTTTATAGCATCAGTTATGTGTCTGGTCATTTTTTATTTATTTTACATTTTACTTTATGTATGAATTTGTTTATTTTTGCTGCAGTTAAGCAAGATTGAACATAATGTTTGTTCTAAGGGTTACTTTTTTCAGGAAGGATTTAAAAAAGTAGTGTGTATTGCCATCCAAGAAAAGTATCTGTGCTATCTCTGTTACCCAGGAAGTAAGGGAACATGCCAATGTGGAAACTTGCAAACAGAAGCAGATCAATACACAAAGGACTTGAGTGGGTTGAGTCTAATTATCAAAATAGACAATATAGGTAAAGCAATTCTGGTTCTTCAGTCTCTTTCTTTAAATATTAATGATTTTAAAAAAGTCTCTATCAAGTATATAGCTGCATAACTGTCGACCATAGCACTTATCCTTTTTATTATTTTAATTTTTCAGACTTGTTGTTTTGGCTCTTACTGATGGAGGGTTAGTTGTAAGGATTGGTCATTAGTTTTATTTCTGTCTGGGTCCAGATTCTGGAGCTAAGCTATACATTTACAGTTTAGTTATCTTTTTGTGCATATTATTTTTCTTTTTTATTTTTAGTACACTTCTCCATTAGAATAGGTTATGCTAATTTTTTGCCATCTGATTTACCTGAATTGCAGTGTGTCCCCTGTGGTTAGGGGGTATAGTGACTTTTGTTAAAATATGCATGTTGTCTTTTTCTATCTGTGACACAGAGAATGTATCTCAGGAGGTCTGAGATTCAGGACTAATATCAGCTTTCTGCCTGTTTTTTGTGACCTGTGCCTGTGGGGTTATAATAAGGTAACTTTTATTTATTTTGGGTTTGCTTATTCTGGTTGGCTAGTTTATCATGAGTTACTCTCCATTTTTGGCTCATTATTGTGCATGAGTGTGTCAATCATGATTTATGATCCTTTGTTTTTATTAAGTATAGATTTAGTTTCCCACAGGTAAAGCTGTTATTGAAAAGTTGATCTGATGAAGTCTGTTTGGCAGATAAAAGTACTTATAAATAAAAGCTGAGTTATTCTGGTGACTAAGTCTGCTGAAGTTTATTTCATCAGTACTTTTATGGAAGAGGAATTAAAGTCTGAAGTTTTGGACTGTTTATTACTGTTGCTTATAATTCCAAGATTAAGAGTTTTTATTTTTTATTTTTCTCAAATAACAATGAAGTGAAGGCAGTCTGCTATTTTCTTAATGGGGACAGCTATTTCCTCACATCTCTGCCACACATCTCTGCCATGGTTTATATTCTAATATTTTATATATCATTGCTGTTTGTTGTGTTTTTTTCTGATGCATTTATACAACTGGAGCTTTCCTCTCTGGGCTTACAATGAACACTTATTATTTTGGCTCAACTGAACTTTCCCAGTAAAATAATGTCAATAAAAATAAATACATAAATAAATAAACAAATAAACAAATAAATAAATGTTGGCATCTTCCAGTTTAAAGAACTGAATATGAGTCCCTCAAAAAAGAAACGAGTGAGGTAAAAGGTATTGTTTCAAATGCCTCATTGTGGGGTGGTACCAACTATTTGCTTAAGGTTAGAGAAATGCCTTAGAAAGACAACTGTTAGCTTGCTTTAGTGACCTGAACTTTCCAAGTATCTCATGCCATAGTCAAACACCCATTTTTCAGTTGCAGAATCAGAAGAGATACTCTGTTCATGATGAAAGATTTTGAAAGGTTCAGTTATGTAGCTGATTTCAGGATGGCTTTTTGATAAGGTGTTGCTTTTAATGCTGGATGTGGACTCTACTTACTTCAATCTATATTGGCCCATGTTCTTAAATTATATGCCTGCAAAAAAAGTTGCACCTGTTAATGCAATAGAAGAAAGCTGTAGCTTGATCATTCTCTGCCCCCTCAGTTTAAGCTGAGGACCAAAATAAAAGATCTTTAACCAAAGTTGAAGACCAAAGGAAAAACGTCTCCAGAAGTCTTTTATTTGCAGTATTCACACATGCATTTACTTTCATCCATACATTGCAGCAAACAGCTGTTTTTTTGTTTGTTTGTTTAGTTTGAATGAAAGTTCTATCATTTACAAGCAAAGAACATCTTTGCTTTCGGCAGATGTTAGTGTGTGAACATAGCACAGCAGTATTATGCTGGTGTGAGTTTTTGAACAGCTTTTGTTTAAGCAGCCATGATCATGTGTTTGTGGCTGCTTAAATGCATTCCAAGAATGCTCACACTTAAAGCAGAGGAGCGCTTGATACCTTATTCAAGTTTCAAATTGTTTCCCATAATTGCTTGCACCCCAGATCAGCTGCACCCTTTATACCACCCTTGTTATAGTTGTGGCACAATAGCCTAAATATACTCATCATAGACTTGCGTTATATTTACCGCCTGCGGTTGTGCCTTAACAAGCAGCATCTAGTAAATAGCATGATTTGTACCACATTCTTATACACATGCACATCTATGTGTGGTTTAACCTTGCATTTTCTGCCTTTCTCTAACTGGAATTGATTTGTTTTTTCATCCAAAGTTAGGCACATCACAGCCTCTCCTGTGCAAAACTCTTCCTCCTTAATTTCCATCCTCACTGAATACCTTGCATTATATACTCTGTAAGTCTGACTAGATCAGCTGATCTGTTCATTGACTGTTAATTTTTCACTTTTTCTTTAACTTTGTCCTTTTTCGCCATTCATTCTTAACTAATATCTCAATCCTCCATTTGTTCCCCTACCATTCATAGTTTCCAACATTCTCGATTCTTATCAATGTTTCTACTACTATAGTGGCCTCTGATAGCATCCTTACTTTTATCCAAAGTTTCTGGTCTCTGGTACCAGTCATCCTATATACCCAGAATTCTCTACAGGTAGAAAAGCTCTTTTTTGTCTAACAAGCTAAGCTATGTGCAGACATTTAGATCCCATTTTTCTCAGTAATTCTCCAAGCAACACTGCTGCCCCCACACTCGTAGACATCATTCACATCACAACCTCTTCAGGCCTGTAAGTTATGTTTCCTCCCATGATGTTTTTTTTCCCTTCTTCATTGATCCCATCTTCTTTGTCTTAATTAACATTTCTATGTACTAAAGTATAACTAAGCCCATCTCTTGTACCACTGGACTCTTCTCTTAGGCTTCTGAAGAAATTGCAGTCCTCTTCCATACTCAGATTAAGTAATGGTATAGAAATGGTAACAAGTCTGATGGCAAAATATTGATAAGAAATTATATCATCTCTTCTAGCAAAAACATAAACCTGGTCATGGGGTAGGCATGAGTGAAACTGAAAAAAAAACATTTGTTTCTCAAACACAGGAAATTAATTGTGATTACAAAATACTTGCCTGGTACAGTCTGTGCCGACTGTAACAGAGTCACCTTAATTCTGTAATAGGTTATTATAATTTAGTCTCTGAATGTTGCAAAGATGCCTGAAACCAATTTTCTGTGATTCAGCGAACAGCAGCAGGGGACTTCATAGCTCTGTAGCAACCAGAAACTTAATTCTACACAGAAATGCAAAGTCTACAAAAAGGCACTCAAGTATGACTTCTGGAATTAATACTTAACTACTTAGCTCCTTTGTTGACTTTTCAAAGCATGCCAAATAATATTTCACCTGCCCTTAGCAGGTTTCTTTGGGAAAATTAACTAAATAAGCTATGCTAGTGAAGCTCAGGCTTTTTTTTAGGCATTGTGTTATACCTTATGTTTTATACAGCTTCTAATAAGGTAAGAAAACAGTTAAATGTAGGACTTTATACTTTGGTCCTGTATTGGTTTCCAGTCCAGTCCAAACAGAGGCTGCAATTCATAGATGTTTGTTGCATTGGACTGCACAAATTATCATGGCTAGTGGCTAGGCTCAGGGTTCAGATGATTCAAAGACACAGATAATGTGATGCTGCAAAGGCAAAATGAATCCATAATTTTATGGAAATGAGGAATCTATGCAAAAGCACATTGTGGATTATACTAATGAATGAGCACAAAATGGATGACTGATTCAAAAAATGTGTAAATGAGAGTGATGCATGGAGCACGATTCATGCAATGGGATAATACTAGGAACAGCAGTGGCAGTAATACAGCAGCATGTGCTGGGAGTTGCAGTCAAGCACAGTGCCTGTAGCATTCCATGTCACAGCCCCCCATGTGAAAGGATAAGGTACAGACAGCAGCTGACATGCCATCAGCTGACAGACCAGCAGATGCTTGTCCATTTCCAGGTGAACAGGTATAATAGAAGAGACTTAGCTGAACTATGTTTAAGACAAGTGGAATCCAGGAAGATGCATAGTACATCCATTCTTATAGATACCAAGGTATACATAGCCTCAACCATCTTAACAACATAGGCCTTCCAGCAACCTTCTGAGGTCAAGGCAGGTATATTGCAGTTGTCAACTATAAAAAATGTTAATAGTTGCTTGATATAATGCTACAATACGTAGAGAGAACCAACAGCATATGGGCCTTTTGGGGCATAGTCAATTTCTGTGAAGTCTCAGAGGCATAGATTGTACACATGCTGCTCTGAAGGCTCAGCATGGTTGAAAGTGCCCATGCTGCATCAACAGGAAGAGTTTCCATTCCCTGAACTGCCTGATAGTCTGCAATGCCCTAGACATTATTTCCCACAGGGTCACTTGGTTGTTAGGTGCACACACACACACACACACACACACTCACACTCACACTCTGTAGGTCCATAACACACACACACACACACACACACACACACACACACACACACTCTGTAGGTCTATATACAAAGGTAGCATGCTCGCATATATAATATATTGGATGATTTATGCTGCAGCTGATGCTGGACATTCCCAGAGTTCTTATTAATGACCCCTGATAAGCAACTCTTAAGCTATGTAGAAAATGGCCAACAAAACAGCGTATGTGGAAACCTGATACCTACTGAAGCATGTTTTCTGACTACTGAAGCAGTACTTCTGATGTGTAGACAATTCAGGTGGGACACAGCAATACAATCAAGACATCTTCAGTGACAACCTTGTTGGATATGCCATGCTATACAACACTACATAACACAAAATGTAGCAGCTCGGGAACATCATAGCAGCAGCAGAAGGGCAAAATTAGGAGTCAGGAGGAAAACATGTGTAGAAATAACACAGCTAAGAGAGAGATGGATGCAGTACATTGCAGCTCTGACAAAGTGGTCTAGCTAACAAATATAGGCCATGGCATTGACAATACAGAATACAATGCATGTATTATTATACCCAGGCTATGCAAGGCAGAACAGGGACTGGTCAAGCTTTGCACCAGATGTCACCATACCCAACTAGTGTAGGGAGTGGGCAAGGCACAGTCATCATCATCACTTGCAAGGCTGTTGGCTACACAGTGCAGGTGAATGTAAGACTATGATATGGCATAGGGTCATGGGAGGTGAGCACTGTAACTGCATACAGTCATGGATCACATCCTCTAGAGCTGGGCAGAACAGCCAGGATGTGACCATTGACAGTGCCAGCTGCGCTGGCTTGCAGTGTCAAGGCAGAATGCATTCCATGGCAGAAAGAAATAGAACTACAGCACTGTCTGTGTGTGGGTGTGTACCCTGACAGAGAATATCATTTGTTGATCCTAATGAGCACCATTGGCTATGGCCTGGTCAATACCCTCAACCAGGGATGGTAAACTTTGTGCCCACAGGCAACAGGAAAGGGTAGAAGTACAGGAATGTGCATGACTGGTGGTGGTAGGCTGAGATTACACTGATGCTGTCACAAGAAAAGGCTGTGCAATCTGACTTGAGATGGTCTGTCTTACTTCCTCATAACTGGCCCTTCCTACAGTGTGTGTGTGTGTGTGTGTGTGTGTGTGTGTGTGTGTGTGTGTGTGGAGGAATATCATTTGGTGGTTACAATATGATGAATGGATGCACCAGTGGAGGCCAGCAACATTGTGTCACTCTGCAGTTGGTGCACATCATCCCACAAGCCACAGGATACACTCTTATTCACAATGCTGTTGGCAGCAACCATTTGCAGCAGGTTAATCCCAAGTATTACATGCATATCAGGGAAGTTTCTGGAGTCAACAGGTGACACATTATCCATGTTTATCCCCTATAGTGGGTATGAACACTTCAGAGGCAGTATGCATTTTCAGTGCTGTTTAGGCTGGAGACACAGGTGTTGTGCATAAAGGGCTGTCAAATACAGGATGCATGTCTTGCACTGGTGAAATTGCATGCCCAGCATGTACCTCTACAAGGGCCTCTGTTAATGTGGATGTGGGGGATCTCCTCCCCCTGTAGTGTTGCTGACACTGCTATTTTGTCAGCAGGACATGCCATTTGCATGTCATCATTATCATCAGCCACAGGTGACCTGCTGATATCAACCCTGTATTGTTCTCTTGTGCTGAAACCTCACCAGTGAAATGTGTAAAAGCATGAACACAGCTGACACCACTATCAGCCTGCACACAAGTGCCTCAATAACTCTTCATAGCACACTTATTAAAACACAGCTGTAGCAAATTATGGCAGACATAACTTGTCATGCAGATTGTTGCAGTTGCAGAACACAGTTGACTGCAAGGAAAGATATGCAAGTAGCCATTGGTTAGTCCTTCCCTTTAAACATGTACTTGAGTGTGCTATACAGCACTATAGCAGCATAGCAGCATTACAAACCTGATGCTTTTCCAGCTGACAGTTGGATTAGCAATGTCAGCTTAGACTTCACATACAAGCCACACCAGGTATGAGGAGCTGCTCCACCCACCCAGTTAGTGATATCAAAAACTGCATGATGCTGCATGGAGTGGACCTGTCACAATGCCCTGTACCTTTTCCTTTGCATGGAATATTACTTCAGTTATCCTTCGTGACATTTGTCACATCCTGCACCAGGCCCAGCCAAATTTGGTCCTGATAATGTTGGTCTATGTTATCTTTTCCTAAGATGTGCATTATGTGTGTGGAGGTCCAACAGTAAGAATTTCTCAAGACATTAACTCCTCCAGTTAGCCTTGCCAGTATCTGAACATCCCTGGACAAAACATGTCAATCAGTGGATATACATGCTATAATGTGCAGTTCAAATAATTATGGCCAGAAGCCTACTCGTATGCACACAATTATTAGTACTGTGTATGTACACCCCTCCCGCATTTACCTGCTGTAGCCATGGGTTATCAACTGTAGTTAATGCTAAGTATGCTCACCCCCATTTACATGCTGTAGCCATGGGTTATCAGCTGTAGTTAGTACTATGCATGCCGCCCCATTTACCTGTTGTAGCCATGGGTTATCAGCTGTAGTTAGTACTGTACACCACCACCATTTACATACTGTAGACGTGTTATCAACCGTATTTATTAATTTGTGTGCACAACCTCCCCCCATTTACATACTGTAGCCATGGGTTATCATTTGTTGTTAGTGCTATCAATAGTTTCACCCTCCACCTCATTTTCATACTGTAGACATGTGTTATCAGCTGTTCTTAATACTCTGATTTGATGGTTCAAATCCATACAGATTACTCTTGCAAGATAACAAATTTGAGGAAACATTAACAATGTACATTTAAAGTACTTGTTTCAAAATGTGTCTGTATTTTTTCCTTTATCCTTTGCATGCCATTTGACATTGTGCTGCAGGTGTTTGGAAAGGAGCATACCAAAGGGAGTGTTGTACTCTATTATTGGCCTGATGAGCGAAGAGTACACTGGGGTTATAACCTCTTTTTTTCTAGAAGCAATGCCCTTATGTATGAGATGAACAATATAAAATGCCCTTCTTACCACTGTGGAGACATGGTGATTGAAGTTAAGGTTGCTGTCGACATGTGTGCCCAGATCTCTCACCACTGACTGTGTGCTTAGGGTATTGCTATTGATGTGGTAGTTTGCAGGAACATCACCCTTGCTGAAGGGGATGATAATGCATTGTTTTGCATTAAGTTTAAGACCATGACTTTGGCACCAGTCATTAGTCTGCATAAGACCTTCTTGTAGGATGTTGACATTACTAGGGCTTTCAATGATCTCTCCCAGTTGCAGTCATCAACAAACTTTGTCAGTCACAGTCCTTTAGTTTTAGCCTGTACTTTGGAGAAGTAGATTCAGAACAGTAGTGGCCCCAAAACTGATCCCTGTGGAACACCACTAGTTACAGGTCTGCTGAAGGAGGTGGAGTCCCCTATTTCTACCATATAAGTTCTATTAGTGATCCACTTTGCAACCCAACTGACAATATATGGGTTGATATCCAGCTGGATGAGTTTATCAATGATGCATGAGTGGGGGTTGTGTCAAAGGCCTTGGCTAAGTCTTGGTAGGCCATATGCACATATTTGCTCTTGTCTAGGGCTTTGATCAGTGTCTCAAAGAAGTCCACCAAGTTTAGTAGTCATGATCTCCCCTTGACAAAGCCAAACTGGGTGGGGTCAAGCATTTGGAGATTTCCTATATCTTTCTTAATAAGGTCCATGATGAGTCATTCCATGGCCTTGCAGATAAGGCTTGTCAAGCTAATAGATATATAGTTTCCAGGGTCCATGGATGCACCCCCTTTTTGCAAAGAGTTGATGGTAGCTGTTTTCTATTCTGCTGGGATGAAGCCAGTGCTTAGGCTATGACTGAAAAGTGTGTCCAGTGGTGATGCTAATTCCCATGTATACCACAGCATGGGATGTTGTCTGATCCCATAGAGGCTGTATTTTTGGCCTTGGAGAGGGTATTTAACATCTGCTCTTCTGAGATACTAGGTGGGGGAGAGGTGTTTGGGATGATTTGGGGTATATGTGGTGGGGACAGGGGAGTGAAGTTTTCACTGAACCTGTTAGCCAGCAGGTTTGCTATATCCACAGGGTCTATATATGTAGTACCAGTAACTATGAGTTCAGTGCAAATTTGGGCCTTGCTTTTGAGGTTATGGATGAAACTAAAGAATGCCTTGTGGTTATCCTTAGTTAGGGGAGATAATTTGGATTCATAGTTATCTTTGGAGGACTTCAATAGGAGTCTTATTTGCTTGTTTATATTGAGGAGGGAGTGTTTCCAGTTTTGAGACCGTTCCTTCCTACTCTTAGCAATTTATTTCTCCTATTCTATAGCCTATTGATGGCAGCTGTCCACCAGGCAAGTTTGCTTTTCCTTGAAGATCTTGCTTTGACTCTATCAGGTATGACAGATTCAATACAATTGTATAGGTGCTCATATAAAGTATTGATGTAAAACTCAGCATAGGTGTCTGTTCCATCAGTGGGGGAGGGGCTATGAAGCTATTTACACTGTCACTTAAGAGGTTATAATTAACCTTGGAGAAGTTTTTTAGTCTAGTTGTTGCTAAGGGGGTCTTGTGTTATAGTTACTTCTAGTGAGAGTGATTTGTGGTCAGATCTCACCAAGGATGGTCACCCACTGGGGGTGGTGCAGTGGTCCCCCATGTTGGTGAGAACCAGATCCAGGATGTTGAACCCCTTGTGGGTGTGTCAACCAGCTGGTCCAGAGCATTGGAGTTAACAAAATCCAGGAACCATTGGGCAAGTGAGTTAGAACACATATAATTTACCCAGTCAATGGATGGGTAATTAAAGTCACCCAAAAGAATGGTGTTTGGTTGTCTCTTGATTGACTAAAGTAGATCCAAGTAGGCTGAGTGGATGTCCTGATTCATGGAGAGGTTCCTATAGTTGGCAATGACCCAAAGAGGGGTCTTACCTACAGTCAATTGTACATGAAGTAATTCAAGGGAATTGTGCTGTTTAACCAACCTAGAGGTGTATTTATCTTTAATGAATATTGATACACCACCTCCTTTAGTTCTCACTCCTTCAGTTTGTGGTCTGAACGTGTAGAAGTAAGTGCCACCTGGTACAACTGGGGTGATCTCCACATCCTTAAACCAGGACTCAGTCACTACACAAATGCCAGCATCTTCCAAGGGGAGGACTGCTTCCAGTGAGTGCAGTTTCTGGTTTAGACTCCTAGCATTTAGCAGCATAACCATGAGGCTGTTTTTAAAAGGTATTTTTATGTCAGGAATTTTATTCTTGTGACATTGCCTAAAAAGGCACTATGGGGGTGGAGTCTTAGCCAGTAACTGAACTCCCAGGGTGACAGATGAAGATCATCTCTGGCAAAGCATTGAGGTCTGTTGACCATGTCAGGCTTACAGATACTGGATCCCCTTTGAATGATACCAGAAACTAAGCCAATTATTGAAGTCAATCATTTTTTGTTTGTACTAAGGATTCATCCTAGGCGAAGGTAAAATGCTGCTTAAATCTAGAGACATACCTGCCTGAGACACATAATCAGAGAGCTCAATCATATCTCTCATCATATAGTCCAGTGAGGTATGTCTCAAGTTGTTCACACCAACATGGACTATGACAGAATCATAACAGTGCCGGTTGTTGAGAGACATGAGTGTGTGTGATGTGGTGGCTCCTGGCACCTGACAGACAGCTGACCGTGACTTTTTCCTTGTCCAGCCTGGTGAGAGGGACATCTGTGTGTCTTACAACTGAGTCACCTATGATGAAGATGCTTGTTTTTGTGGGGTCTATATTATCCGCGTGAAAAATGAAAACCGCGAACACCATTTGGGCAACACCAAATGGACAAAAATGTAAAATGTCGAGCGCATAAATGGAAATGGCCGTAGGGAAATTCTTCCCTTCACTTCAATGTAGTGCGATCTCAGAGTTGGAATATTTAAGTAGGGGGGTGGGGGGTGCAGGGGGGCTTGCCCCCTGCATATCACAGTTAGTTAGACATTTGGTTTTGTAGTTTTGTTTTTTTCTGGATTCGATATTTCTGGTTTTCACTCATTTGGTGTCTCTCAACATGCGTTCGCTGTTTTCATCTTTCGTTCTCATAATATATACCCGTTGTTGTGTTATACCTTAGGGGCTTGACTGGTGAGACACTGATGTTTGTTATATTATGTGTACTATGTTCTGTAGAGGATGTATTATGGGAATCATTCTTGTGTTTGTCTATGGGAGGTAAGCTACTGGTAAGGACATCTGCATATGTAGGTTTATGTGCTGTTGGTTTGGTAGGTGCAGGAGGTGATGTGTACATGCTGACATTTTACTTAGTATCAGATAAATTGACTGGTGAGTGAGAGAGCCTGGATTCTAGGTTCTTGATATAGATGTATCTCTCACATAATGAATTTGTGTGGACTAGAAGAAGTGGATTGTCAGTGTACATAAGGCAATTGCTACATTGCCTCAGGATGCCCATCCCCAGACTGGCTGGAGAAACTGTGGGAAATTAACCAGTGCATCAGGTCCCAGTCAGTTGAGGTGTTCCTACCTCACTTCCCCCTGAATGGCTTGTAAAAGCATAAGTATGTAATACTTTCCCCTCCACAGAACTTGTTTTAATAAGGTGTTCCTACCTCACCTCCCCCGGAAAGGCTTGTAAAAGCATAAGTATGGAAGACTTTCCCCACCACAGAACTTGTTTTAATAAGGTGTTCCTACCTCACCTCCCCCTGAAAGGCTTGGAAAAGAATAAGTACGGAAGACTTTCCCCACCATGGAACTTGTTTTAATAAGGTGGTCCTACCTCACCTCCCCCTGAAAGGCTTGTAAAAGCATAAGTACGGAAGACTTTCCCCACCACGGAACTTGTTTTAATAAGGTCAGTATCCACTTACATATCTTGCTACCTGTAAACCTAACAAACTGGGTCCAAAAAAGCACTGGTGAATGTCCCCATAACTCCCACTTGTAATTCTGTTTATGCTGATAAGCATTAGGTTGGAAAGGTTAGACTTTCCTGTAGCCTTCTTTCTTCCCCAATTAAGGTAAAAACAGCATGCTTTCTACTGTTCAACAGATGAGTATAGTGTGCTCTGCACCTCCAAACAGTGCATTTCTCAATAAATTAAGTGAAACAAGTGTGCTACAAAAAAGAATTGGAAAACAGGCTCTCTGCATTGTAAATTGAGAAGCAGGCAAGGAACTGTGTAGATTTTAACAATAGGGCCTAGGAACAGAGTATTGAGCATATAAAAAGAAACAAAAAAATGTGCTTATAACTCATACCTGCACATGCTGCCTCTAGACATCTGCTTTACTGGTTTAGCCTGGTTCAACCCTTCACCTCCTCTCTCTCAAGTAATCAGAGGTTACATAATCACCTACCTGACCAGCCATTTTCAAATTAACCAGTGCATCAGGTCCCAGTCGGTTGAGGTATGTTCACATACTTATGTATTTAATTCTTGTTTCTATATCTGAGCTCAGTGTACTAACTGTTACTGCATTTACCACAAACTGAAACCTTGATGAGTTAAGGCATGTTTATTGGTATCGGCTGCTACAAATTTCTTTCAAACTGCTGTTGATATTGTATCCATTTATTGGCATTTGCATTGACTTAGTGTTCTGTCCTGGGTAGTGTAGCATTGATAAGGGACAGAAATAATGAACAAGTAGTGTAGCATTGATAAGAGACAGAAATAATAAATATTAACTGAACCCTTAAGCAGATATATAGGAAAGAGTGCTGCTGTTTGTTAATACTAAAAGGTGCACATGGACTTGTTTGATAATCATGTATACTAAATGTTTCAATGATTAACTCTGTTCTTGGTATAGTACTAATAATTATATCCCCTCTCTAGGCATTCCTACCTCACCTCCCTCTGAAAGGCTTGTAAAAGCATAAGTACGGAAGACCTTCCCCACCACGGATCTTGTTTTAATAAAGTCAATATCCACTTAAATACCTTGCCACCTGTAAACCAAACAAACTGAGTCCAAAAAAGCACTGGTGAATGTCCCCATAACTCCCACTTGTAATCTTTTTATGCTGATAAGCATTAGGTTGGAAGGGTTAGACTTTCCTGTAGCCTTCCTTTTCCCCAATTAAGGTAAAAACTGTGTGCTTTCCATTGTTCAACAGATGAGTGTAGAGTGCTCTGCACCTCCAAACAGTGTATTTCTCAATAAACTGAGTGAAACACGCATGCTACAAAAGGGAATTGAAAAATGGGCTCTCTGCATTGTAAATTGAGAAGCAGGCAGGGAACTGTGTAGTTTTTAACAGTAGGTCTTAGGAACAGAGTATGGGGGCATATAAAAAGAAAGAAAAAAAGCATGCTTGTAGCTCATACCTGCACCTACTGCCTCTAGGCATCTGCTTTACTGGTTTATCCCCGCTCCACGCCCCATCCTCATGCCCCCATATACCACCCGCCCCCAGTAGTACTATGTTTATAGCACCACTGGCATGCTCCCTTAATTAGCTAACCAACTACACATGCTCCTAGAACCCAGCAAACTCCTAGCACAATAATACACCCTCTATCCACCCCACTATCCATATTAACCCACCCATAGCTATTATATTCTATCTAATCTTTTATCCACCACATACACTCAACACAGACCCTACCTTAATAATTTATTATGACTACAGCTAAAACACTAATGCTGCTACCCTTAGTACCCCTGCTATTCACTCCTTATCACATACGCTCCTATATGTACATCATCTTGTAATCCAATACCCAAACTCTCAGACACCATCCCAGCATTTAATAAGTTTATCCACCACATAACCACCCCATCTTCTAATTCCATGTCCCCCAATTACCATCAACTGACTAAATACTGCTCCATTAGCTTAAAAAACAAAAGCTACGAAAAAATCATAAACAAATTTTTAAGACTAAGAACTCAAAGCATGTAATTGAAATGTCTTGAAATGACTAAAAATATAACTACACCCTCCTACAACAAAAATATCAGCTAAACCTTCAAAAGTTCTGGGCTGGTATTAACAATTTTCTCCACCCAGGCTGTTCTGCCACTCCTACCCCATCAGCTGCCCTTGATAAATCCCCTGTTGAAATTGCAAACAGCTTCAACTCCTTCTTTACTGAAACTATCCAGTCTCTAGCTACCCATCTCACTGCATCAGACACAAACACCAGCTCTGGCACATCTATTCCTGATACACTCAGCACCCAACCCACCTTTACCTTTCAAACTGTACCTATCAACCTGATCCAGACCTTACTCAAAAAGCTAAAACCTACTACACTAGCTGCTGACCACTTCCCATTTGAATAGCTTCAAAAAGCAGCTGATGCCATAGCACTTCCCATTTCTATTCTGATCAACAGATCCATCTCAGAACGATCCATCCCAGCAATATGGAAAATATCACGTTATACCTCTCCATAAAGGAGGTAGTTCCACAGAATTATCTGACTTTAGACCTATAACCATTCTTTCACCACTACCTGAAATCATGGAAAGATGCATACTAAAACAAATCATGCACTTTCTTATTCAAAACGGAAAGCTTGCTGACTCTCAGCACTGCTTTAGGCCATTCCACAGTACCACCACAACTCTTCTATCTTTCTCTAATGTCATCAGTCTTCATCGTAACAACAACAAACTATCTTCAGCACTCTTCCTAGCTCTCTCAAAAGCTTTTGATATGGTCAACCATCAGCTACTGCTCAATACCTTACAAACCAATGGTTTAGACCAACACGCAGTAAAATGGTTTCACTCCTACCTAAACGGTAGGCAGCAAGCTGTCTTATGGCAGAGTAAGCTGTCATCCCAACTTCCTCTAAACCTAGGTGTCCCACAAGGGTCCATACTAGGTCCCCTTCTTTTCTGTATCTTTATCAATGATCTGCACACCACCATCCCAGGAGCTACCTTCATCCAATATGCAGATGACTCAATGCTAATATGCTCCACCTCCTCTCCTACACAACTTCTAACCCTCACCCAGAACACTTTCAGCACAGTAGAAACATGGCTAGCTAATCGCTGCCTGCTTCTAAATCCTAACAAAGCCAAGCCACTACTTTTCTCCCCTAACCGTAGAATTCCCCCTCCTTCCTTCAACATCAAATCTACCATTATCTCCCCTGATGACCATACAAAGCTTCTAGGCATAATAATAGACAACAACCTTAAATTTGATAAACATGTCAATCACACTGTTAAGCCCGTCAACAAAAAACTTGGCTCCCTGTACAGAGCCAAACCTTTCCTCACCCCCCTAACTAGGGTAGCTATTGCAAGATCACACCTCCTCTCTGTCCTTATGTATGTCTCCCCTGTACTCACTAACTTATCCAAAACCAATCTCAACAAATTATCAGGATGTTATAATCATATAGCCAGATTCGCTACAGGCATGGCTTTTAGGACCCACCATTGCCAGAAACTCAAAGCACTGGGATGGCTAGATTATCCTACTCTTCTACAGTTCAACCAGCTTATAGTAGCACATAAAATACTCCATCAACCTGATAATACCCCTCCTCTCAAAAATATTCTCATCCCTCATAGTGCCACCAGGCCATTATGCTCATCTGATAAACTAATGATGCTGACCCAAAAATCCAACAACTCTGCAGGTGATGCTATATTTGCCAACTCAACTGGTAAAATCTGGAATCTACTCCCTACTACCATTACCAAGGAAACCTCACTACCCCTATTTAAAAGAGAACTCAAAAAATACCTCACATCTTATTGGCTGTGCTCTTGTTCTAAACCTAACAACTTCACTAATACATCTTGCTACCCAACCTGCTGTTTAGCCAAGTATCTATGCCTCATAGCATTTGAATGTCTAAGCATTGTGAATTATGAGATTTGATTGTATTCTATGTTCACATTTTCTGATATGACTTTGCCAATCAGATGTAAATCTGCACATTGTGTGTATTGATATCTGCCTGTATTCTTTGTCTATATTTTTCTAAACATGTCTGCCTGAGTTTATCACTTAGTGATGTATGTACTGTCTCTTTTTTGGTATGTGGAACTTTTCTCTCCAGGCCTCCACTGAAAATGGACATATATCCAGTTGGACTATCCCAGTCAACAAATGTAAAATAAAAATAAATAAAAAAATAAATTGTCTGTCCATAATGTACCTGCTGTCTACCTGTGTCAGTGGCATAATATATATATATACAGTGACTTTGGAGAAAACACAGATTTGTTGTGGGGTTCAAACTGTTAGCTTTGATAGTTTTAGTAATGGTGTCAGCTGTAAGGATAGACACCCATTTTAGAAGATGAATTACACACCCTAACAGTGTGTGTTATATGCTGAAATATATTACCTATAGTCCCTGTGACTCGCTGTTAGCAGTGTGTTGTATTATAAAATCAGTATACTTCTTGCTAATAACATTTGCTTTGTATGATGTCAGAAATAGTTCCTAAAGTGTGAGAACAGATATTTAACAACAGGATGAATGTTGCTATTATCTGAACCAGTCATAGGATCATAGGAGGTTACTAGGCTAATGGCTCTGGAGTCTTTACAAGCCTAGTCATGAGTTTAACCCCAAAAAGAAACCTCAGTCAGCCCATGTCACCCCTGTCAATGATGGACGCAGGTGGAATCCCTGGGGCAAATTTGTGGTTTCCCATCCACTCATCAAGGTTGCGGATGAGGGTCAGTGAGGTCCTCTGTTTGACGTGTTTGGGAAGTCTGTTCCAGAGATGGGGTAGCCTCTGGGAGAAAAGCCTGTCTCTCCAGCAGGTTTTGTTGATGTTGCATATTAGATTCAGGCCTATTGAGCAGGTAATGCACGAGGAGTTAGACTTTTGAATGGAGCATCTCTAGTATGGCAGGGTCCGAGATTGTCTTGTCGGCAAGACACAGATCTCCTCTGAGCAAGCTGTACAATACCGAGTAGAGTGATAGTGATATGAGCCTGTTCACATAGGACAGGTGCTGGAGGCCATAGATTCTCTTTGTGAGGTATTTCTGTGTCCTTTCCAGTTGGTGCAGATGTTTGGAGAGGTACATACCAAATGGGGCATTATACTGAATTAATGGTCTAATGAGGGAGGAGTACAGAGAGGTAAGTACCTCCTTTTTTCTTGATGCAATGTCTTTACTTATGAAATGAACCAAGCAAAAGGCTTTTCTGACCACTGCCGCTACATGATGGTCAAATGTGAGATTGTTATCAGCCTGAGTACCCAGGTCTCTCAACACAGGTTTTGTGTTTAGGGGGTTGCCATCGATGTGGTAATCAGTAGGGGGCGTGTTTTTGCTGAATGGTATAATGATAAATTTTTTTTGTATTTAGCTTGAGGCCATGACTTTGGCACCAGTTATTAGTTGCTGTAAGACCCTCTTGCAGTATGTTAACATCATTTGGGGAGTCAGTGACAGCACCCAACTTACAGTCATCCACAGACTTGGTCAGTCACAGGCCTTTTGCCTTTGCCTGGACCTCTGAGAAGTAGATACCAAACAGTAGGGGTCTGAGAGCAGATCCCTGAAGAACTTCACTAGTGATGGGTCTACTATTGGAGGTGGATGTGCTTATTTTGACCTTGAGGGTTCTGTCTGTGAGCCAGTTGGCCACCCACCTGATGATATAGGGATTAACGCCAAGTGGTGTTAGCTTTTTGATGATGCCCGGGTGAGGAATTATGTCAAAGACCTTGGCCAAGATAAGGTAAGCTGTATGTACTGACTTTGCCTTATCTAGGGCCTTAGTGACAGTCTCAAAGAAGTCAACCAGGTTCAACAGGCAAGATCTGCCTTTGACGAATCTGAACTGGGTGGGGTCAAGTGCTTGGAGATTGCCTATGTCCTTGTTTATGAGATCCATAATAATATGCTCCATGGCTTTATAGATCAGAGTTGTCAAGTTAATTGGGTGATAGTTTCCAGGGTCAGTTGTGGAACCACCTTTCTGCAAGGGGATGACAATGGCAGTTCTCCACTCCACTAGAATGAAGCCTGTACTTAGGCTTTGGTTGAATAGGGTACTCAATGGTGAAGCCAGTTCTTGCTGGACATGGTACAGAATGCAGCCTGAGATAATATCAGGTCCCATGGAAGCTGTGTTCTTTGCCTTGGCTAGGGCCTTTAACACTTGATCTATGGAGATGTGAGGTGCAGGACAAGTATCGAGGATGTCAAAAGGGTCTTTGAGGGGGACAGGGGGTGGAGTTTGTGCTGAACCTATCTGCTAGCAGGTTGGCTAAGTCAACAGGATCAGTGTGATACTGTTAAGTACTAATTCGGACCAAACCTGGGCTTTGCCATGGAGGTTAATTATGTAACTGAAGAAGGTTTTGTGGTTTCATAATGTGCACCACAAGTCATAATGTGTAACACAAATTATGATGTTGCAAGCTGATGTTAAAAGTATAATAGGTATTTAATTTTTATTTACATTACAATTTCATATAATTCGTTAGTTTGCGTCCTTTTGCATTTGCATGTTGCTGAGTGGCATGCAAATACAATTTCACTGTAGAAAAAAGTGAAAAATGTAATTGGGGCTGCCTTCTGTAGAACAAACACACCTGATAATGGTGTGCAGACATCAGCATTCTGGATAGTACTTAGTGAATAAATTACACCTGCCTGATAACTATCCTTATGGCACAAGGTATAAGTGATTTGAATTGAAAGAAATGAAACAGATGATGCAGGGTTCAAATGCAGTTAATTATTAGTTTTACAGAGGGAGGTTTGAATACATATTTACATACATTTTTTATCATTGTGTTGTTTTGTAAAACTCAAATATTCCCAGTATTGTTAACAGCATGCAAGCTGTTGTCATCCAGTTTCACATTATCATTAACTACAAGTCTGATAATGTGTCTGCGGTGGTGGTGCTGCGGTAGCATTGTCACCTCACAGTTAGACGTTGCCTGTTCGATTCTCAGTTAAAGCGTCTTCTGTGTGGCAACATGCGTGAATGGGTGTTCCTTCGTTGAAGGTTGTGCGTTAGGCCCGGCAAGCCAGCAGGTAAAAAAATCTACTGCCAATCATTAGCGGACCGGAGTTCCGCTGTGGCGACCCCTAACCGTGAAAAAGCCGAAAGACACAACAAGTCTGATAATGTGTTCTACAAAGTACATTTCTGATGTTGCAAGGAGATGTGAGAAGGATGAATGTGTCACTTGAATGTATTTCTTGCTCTGATCATTACTAGATATACCCATTGATTGAATTCATTTTTCTGTCATTTTTTTTCTCTGTTAATTTTTTTGAATGCCTTTTGCACTTGTACTTCATCATATTTATCTTTCCAAATATTTCATTGTTGAACATTGGAACGTGTCAGTAGGCTGAGCATCACACATGGCAAATCTCAGTGCCAAAGCTCACTATAAGTACTGCCAATATGGCTGCCAATGAATCCATATGCTTGCAATTGTGCAAATGCAGTCAGCAAGGTTGTATGTCCTGGCACACAAGCTGTTACATGTGAGATCTGAATTGGGCATCAGTTCAGACATAAATCACTAGCTTGAATTCTGCAGACATGGCTGGTGATGGAGAGGATGGTGGGAAATTTAGAGCACAAAGGTGGGGTGCTGAGGAGAGCAGCATTTTTGTGGTACATCCTGTGAAGTGCTATAACTTTAGGTTGCTACAGGGGATTATACCGGATCACAGTATAAGGCTGAGGCTTAGAAAAGCTTGGACAAGGTTGTCTCCAATTGAACTAGAATGCCGCACACTAAGGAACAATGTTATGGCCGCTACAGTGCCCTGAGAAAATTGGAAGCAGGAGCCATCAGTTGTGTAGGTAAACTGACTCATCAACAGTCAGTAATATAGCATGCATTAGACAGTTATTCATTATGCTTCCATATGTGTTCTTTTCTTTTTCTTTAGTATACAGCTGCAGTAGAAATAGCAGTAAACCCATGAAGTGTACCAGGAGAGACTGACTCACCTCAGAGCAACAAGGGTTAAGTATGCCTCAGGTCCTAATGCAAGCCAGGTAGGGTCTCTCACTCCCTAGCATCTAGAGTAGGCATACCTCAACCTTGATATCAAGCATGCATGCCTTTGCCAATAGCTCGTGTTGCTTGCATTAGGCAATCAGAACACCAGCATAACTGTGTGTGTTGGAGCAATACCCAGAAGCAGCAATTAGGTTTTATTAAAGGATAGTGTTTCTAAAATATTAACAACAATAATGAATGTCAGGAACAATTGAACTATGGTAAGTGCAATTAGCACATGTGAATGTATATATCCTGAATGGCACAGAGAAATAAAGGCTATTTCTTATATCCTAGCACTGAAATTTATGTTATGACACATTAATACCTTCCCATTATAACTGGATGTGACAAATATTTACATAGTCATTTATCATATTTGTTTATGTATTAAAATGTATTGAAAAACTGAAATAAGGTGACATGCCATGGATCTAATTCCCTTTATTTTTGTCTCCCTCCACCCTATCTCTCTCTCTCTCCTTCCCTCTTTTTTATGTGTGTGCGTGTCTCTTTCAGCTTATCCCGGTTAGGGGTCGCCACAGCGGAACTCCGGTCCACTAATGTTTGGTAGTGGATTTTTACATGCCGAGTTACCAGCCCTGATGCACAACCTTCAACGAAGGCACACTCATTCACGCATGCCTCCACACAAAAGATGCTCTAGCTGAGAATCAAAGGGGACAACGTCTTGCTGTGAGGTGACAACGCTACCACAGCACTTCCCTCTTTTTTATAATTTCTTAAAATTCTGCCACTTGCATACCTTACTGCTGAAATAAAAATGATCAACAGCAGAGAGAGAGGTTGGCCAACCACTGTGGCTCAGCCTGCTATACCTCCACATGGGGCAGCACAGACACCCAGCACTTTAGGTTCATAACCTGTCACCATTGCCTCCACTACCCCTGCCCTACCTGCTCTACCTGCATCAGGTAGCTCTGCCCCAGCTGCTGGTGTAGTGTTACCCTCTAGGAGTAATGAGTGGAGGTAGTGATTTTGTCATGTGCCAGGAGCTGATAGGGCGGTTGGAGGATATAATGAAGAGGGGACTTTGTGCCCAAATTGGTAGTGTTGAAAAGGTTCTAAATTACATTGCTAAATCAATGCCACATCCATCACCAACACAGGCAACTGATACAGCAGCCAGTGATGACAGTTCTGAGGGTGAGGACTAGATTTTCACATTTCTCAAGCTGGATGTTGGTGCGCCTCTGATGTCCCCTACCTATGCCCATTCATGGTGTCTTCCAACCTTTTGTCTCCATCACCATCCTTATCTGGCTTTTATGTCCTGTATGTCTGTGCCTGCTTCCTAATGTACCCTACCAACCTGAACCTGACATTCCTAAGCCCCTTCTCCAACATTCCTCTCTCTAAAAAAATGTAGAAAATGGGCACCTGTCCCACATAAAAATTATGCCCCATACATAGTTCTCCACTTCATCTTTGTGTCTTCTTGACACACTTGATTTGGTCCAATTGGCTATACCATATTATTCTGTTATTGTCACCCATCCCTGATGTGGTGACTTTGCAAAGTAATGAAATTCTTTGTACAATTCTACATTTATTTTGTGAAGAACTAAATAGCTATGGTGTGTCCCATCACCCTCCTACAAATTCCTGTATTCTTTCCTCTATGTCCTACCTACTGCTTCCACCCTTATTTTCACCAATCTCTTATCAACCACCTTTTTTGCACATTTAATTTGGTCAAAAATAGAATCACACACAAGAAACATGGCCAGAAATTGCCCATGAAAAAGCCTTGACGTTCTGCCCTTAACATTTGCTCAGAGGTTGGCATAGCACACCAATGCTGAGTGATGGTGACTGCTGTTTAACTTCCTATGGAAGCAGCTGAGATTTTAATTTCAGCCACAATACTCCAGTTACTTATACTCAAATGTGCTTTGTAGATAGGTACATAGGTAGGAGGTTTTCACTTCAGTTGTGAGTATGTTTTCCCTCTCATACTATGTAGACTGCTCTTCAAATACATATATGATGTGCAGCTGTACAATGTTACTGCACCCTTCCACCTCTTCTTTGCATGAACATCCAGCTAATAAACAGTAGTGATGTCATCCATCCAACTATGCACTGTCACAGTTGTACAGCAGCATGTGATGTGGCACTTGCAATTCAGGCACTAGTCTCTAGCTTGTGATCTGAGGCACTTAGTCCAAATCCAGTCATTACTCCTCAGACAATTTTGTGCCAGTATTACTGTGACTGTACATTTCTCTAATACTGTTGTCAAGCAGATCTGCTTTGTGCATGTATAGATGTTGATTCCTCTTACAAAAAGCTATGATAATTTCTCACATAACAATGCTTTTATTCAGAATAATGATGGCATGTGATTACATTTTCCTTACACAACAGTTATAGTAAGTGTTCCCTCTGGTAAAATGAAATGAGACAATATTATGTATGTTGTTTCCTTATTAAAGCAATTAGAGGCACACATATCCCTTGTATCAATAACATGATATAATGCTTTGAAATATCAACATATCTCATAAATGTAGTGACACGTTTACCATGGGACATTCATTCTCTCCAATATCATGTATTTTCTGTAGTTAAATGCTCAGGGGTTCAAAACCCACATTCAGTGACTGTTAGCTTTGTGTGATCTTCTACCAAAATGCATGAATGGTATCCACCACCTACATTTACAACAGGAGAGGCCTCCCTGATCCCTTTTATCTCAAAGAGATTGTTTGCAGTACAATCATATGATGTAATAACTTAGCATAGATGGAGTGTCACACTTCTGTTAAGACTTCCACTGAGGCGCTTGCGTTTTATCATTAGGCAGTATACTTACATAGCTTTTTGTTCAATTCCAGAAAAGGGTAACATTACAAGAATGTACTGACATTACACATAATTCAGAAAGAATAAATCTATTGCTGTTGATGAAAGCATGAAATAAAGGTATATTAATGCTAAAGAGTTGCTTTAAGGGTTGTCTTCTGGTTTAACAGTGGTTTTAAGTATTTTTTTTAGTATATCAAAGTTAAAGAAACACGCAGATTAAATAAACATTTTTTAGCTTCCTCAACCTCATTTACTGGCTCGGATTCCAATACTCAATGTCCACACTAGGTCTACCAGCAATTTTCCAACCCCTCCTAGACTTATTTCAATTTTGCTGGGGCCAGTCATGGATCTTGAGGGAGTCCTTGTGGCATGTTTTGTCTATGATTTCGTTCAAGAGGGATTTTTTTTTATGGCATACCAACACCCTTTCCCTTCCCCCATACTCATTGATTACATTGGAGGGTAGCTCCCCTCTTTGGTCCACACCTATCCTTAGGGACCACATCAATGACTGCCCTTTCACCTTGGATGGGCCCTCCCATCCCTTCCCTGCCATTCCATTGGTTACCCAAACCACTAACTGAAACCGGGTTGGCTGAGCTGCAGTTAGGGCTTTATCTGTCTATACCACTGGATGAAATAAACATTGATTGATAAAAAACAATTAAAATGTAATTAGTCTATAAACAGCAACAAGAGTAGGAAAATAAAAATCTTTAAAATGACCAGAATTAAAATGTACCACTCAGAAAAATCTGCATTCTATGCTTAAACCAAATAAGCACTGACTATTTTTTAACAATGTATATACTGTCTTTGTTTCTTAGTCTCCGCTGCATAAAGTATTTTACAAGAGCAAGATTAGGCATAGATAACTCCACTCATGAGACAGTTGTAAAAAACAACAGATGCAAAATAAACCCTAATTTCATTAAAAACTTTAAACAATATATGAACAAAATGAACAATCAACATAAGGGGTAAGCACTTCTGTAGACTGGTATAACAAAAGACAAATTTTTAGAAGGCAAAGTTAAATAACTTCATATTAGCATGTCACCTTAAATTTTACCATGGTAAAACTTACTAACCTGGGCATTAATCCCTACGTCACCCAATGGGTTGCTAACTGGCTTACTGATAAAACCCACACTGTAAAAGTAGCCGACTCCAAATCCAGCTCCAGACAAGTGACAAGTGGAGTACCTCAGGGTTCAGTCCTGGGACTGGTCTTGTTTGGCATCTACTTCTCTGAAGTACAGGCCAACACTAAGGGACTCTGGCTAACAAAGTTCACAGATGACTGCAAACTGGGAGCCATTATTGAATCCCCAAATGATGTGGATACTCTACAAAAGGGCCTTACAGAAACAGATGCTTGGTGCCAGAGCCATGGGCTCAAGCTCAATGCCAAGAAATGTATAGTTATCCCCTTTGGGAAAAAAACATGTATCTGTGAATTACCATATAGGTGGCACTAAACACCGAAAGTGTGATAAGATACTTAGGGACACAAGTGGACAGTGGTCTCACCTTCGATAACCACATTGCCACAACAGTCAGGAAATCCTTCTATGTGGCGCACCTCATCACTAAGGGCTTTTCATCCAGAAAAAAGGAGATCATTGTCCCACTGTACTCATCCCTCATTAGACCCATTATAGAATACAGCACCCCGTTTGGTATGTACCTCTCAAGACATCTGCAACAACTGGAAAGGCCACAGAAATACCTCACTAAAAGAATCACAGGCCTAAAGCAGGTGCCCTATGCTGACCGCCTTAAAAAACTCCAGCTGTACTCTGTCACATATCGTCTACTCAGAGACGATCTCTGCTTAACATAAAAGGCCATGTCAAACCTTGAGCTGTTGGACATGCTCCACTTAAAGAAATCCCAATCCCTCAGAGCCACATGCTCCAGGGATCTAAACCTTGTCATCACAATGAGCAAAACATGCTGGAGGGATAGGTTCCTGACCCAGAGACTCCCCATACTCTGAAATAGACTGCCCATACATGTCAAGCAGAGTGCCTCTTTGGCCCTCTTCAAAAGGAACCTTGATGATTGGATGGGAGATAGAAAATTCACCCCAGGGATCATGTCAGTCGCCCTGCTAGACAGGGGTTCAGGGAAGTAAATATTGCGGGAATAAATATCCAGGGAATTGTTATGGTTAGGCTTATACAGACCATATGGCCGATAGCCTAGTACCAACCTAAGAACCTATGAACAACGCTGTTCCCTTGTGCATGGAATGCCAGTGGTATGGGTACCAGCCTTTCCCAAACTATTCTAGGCATCAGCCTTGTACTTTGACCCAGTATAGCCCTCCTACACAAGCCTCCAGCTGTACTTCTTATAGAGGATGTCCATTAAAATCCTGGACTCCTCCTCACACTACCTCTTTGCAATAAAAGGAGCACTACCATGTCCATCATCCAAGATGTCTCACTTTGAGAATCTCAGGGACCAATAACAGATGACTGGCACCTAACACAGTTGTCATGTATCCCATATGCTGTGCAGCAGTGGGCATTCACAGGCACCTCATTTATAATTTGGATGGCAAATTCAGAATATAAATGCTGTATTATGCATTCTAATGGCAGGTATGAAACATGGTAGTTCTCCATCCCTGTGTATGCTCTTGAGAATGCAAACACTATAGCAGCTCCATATGATTATGGTTAAATACGGATGGCAATTCTTTTCACCTCAAAATATTTGGCTGCCTGTGCATGTTTAGAGGTATCCAGAGGTGCCTAGGTGTGTGCAAAAGCATTGAAAAGAAATCTGCACAATGTTTATCAGGTTTGCTTGTCATGCACGTTGAGTGGCTTTGAAACAATAATGAAATGGGCCCTGATCATCATATTCATCATGCCCAGTAGGATGAGTCTACTATGATGAGAGGCAGAGGGCCTCATCATGTTATGGAAGAAAACATCTGTAACCAAAGTTTGATTCTTGCTAAGGGTGTTTTTAAAGAAATATTCTTCCTCAAAAAGATAACTGCTTAAATAAGATAAGTACTACTTTTTACTCTGCTCTTTACTCTAAGGCCTATAAGGAGTGTCACTTTATCAGTACTTGTTAGTGTGTTGCTAAGTGTTACATTGGAAGTGCATTGAATGTAGAAGAATGCAGGATTGCAGAAGAATGCAGCTCATATCGAGGCTAATGTTGGATACTTTTAGAGTCTTACTGCTTTGCACATATGTAATTAGCCACAACCTTTTTAACAGTGCTATTGTAATGGCCAGGTATTGTTGTTCGTTTGCAGTTATATGCTTGCTTTGTTTAGAATATGTACTCAACAAACATACATGCGTGACATTTACTTACAGATTCTGGATACAGATATCTCACTGTTGGTACAAATGCAGCATATTATATGGCCTAGTAGGATAGCAGTAGTGTAAGGATTAGTAAGGGCCATGCTGGAGCAAGATTGTTAATTCTACTGTTTTTCATATCAACATAGCTATGCCTAAAAAATGGCCCAAATGAAGGCACTAAATCTGGTGATGCTTCCACATCAAGCAATAATCCCAGGTTTACAGATGCTGAGAATGAGGTGATACTGCAGGCCCTCCTTCTCCATGGGTAATATTTCTTCACTGTTCATTCCACTGATCAGTCCGTCTTAGACTATTCCTGGGCTAAAATTGTCAGTGATGCTAGTGTTGTGGGTGGTCAGGGTCACAACTATGACATGGTCTGCACAGGGCCATAGATATGGTCTATGCTGTCACCCATATAGCAGAAGTCCAGTCACAGGAACATAGGGCAATAGGTGGTAGGTCATCAACAGAACTACCTCTTATGGAGATGGAGTAGTTCCTGGCCTCGCTTAAAGGCAATACTACCTACATGGAGTCTGACAGTCTGATGTTGGATGTCGGGGGAGAGCTTGAGATGCCCCAGAGAGCTTCAACTACAGAATCCCTAGTGTGTATTCCTAGTTCATTGTATCAATAGCTGCAAGTCTTCATTGCTTCTTAGTCTCTTTAAACTTCCTTAAATCTGTCTGAATAATGGTCAGCAGGTACATCAGGGATCCAACAAGCAAGTCCATCTGCACAAGGTATAGGTCAGGGTATTATTTTTTCTCATGTCTGTTAGAGGTTCATAGGCTAGTACTAGGCTAGCTGCCCTTGCAGAGCATTTTAATCCTAGCCAGTTTCCCTTCTGGTGCTTCAATTAACCAATCCCATTTGTTGTTAGATTGGCCTTGCCCATCCCATGGTCAATAATTAGATAATACCTTAGTGGTAATAACTAGGATCATAAATAAATAATTTGAGGGGACCCATGCATGGGATAAAACATTTAGGGGATGCCACTGTCCATAAGTATTACAGGCGGCATATCTGGGGTAAATTTTCTGTTTTCCATCCATAGATCCAAGTTGTACTTGAATATGGCCAGGGATGAACTTTGTTTTATATGGATGGGGAGTCTGCTCTAGAACAAAGTTAGCCCCTGCAAGATAAAGTTATCCATCCAAAGCATTCTAACTGTGTTGCTCAGTTTTATTTACACTTGGTATTTTTCACTTTGGTATTTCCACATTTGATTCTATATGTAGCACCAGCACCATAAAACTTCCACCATCTGATATTGTAAGATCTGTAGCCTCTGAAAATGAGGGCAGGGATAGCTGCCTCAGTCAGGGGTGCTGGGTATGTGCTTGACACAGGGACTGTGACCATTATAACCCCTAAACAAACCATAGACACAGTCTCTTTGCTTGTGGATACTCAGGATACACAAATATCTGAGGGATGTCAGGTTGATGGAGACACCATAGATTAGAGCAGTGTGCTGGCCCCAGTAGACAATGTATTCATCTGTTCCTAACATTCATGGCAGGGAGGTCCACATGATGGGAGAAGTTGGCATTGGTGCTCTTCAGAGATATCATAACCACTGCCCCATAAGGTTAGTGTTTCAGTGGCAACAAACCAACATATGTGCTGAGCCATTATAAAGGCGCAGGCTTGTTCCACCGCAGTCATGGTAAAGATAGTGAAGATGATCTAGGCTGTGCATACTGACCTACAGGAATGCATGTCTGATATGCATGAGTCCTTAGATAGAATGAATTACATGCTGGAATATACAATGTCTTCAGTGTGTCGTCTGGCAGGGGAGAGGGGCATTTCTCACAGCTGGTAATCTGCTGCATCCACAGATATTAGCCAATATGGCTGTGGATGAGCAAGATCCTACTCCTACAGTGCAAGCATGTCCACAGCAGCATCCAAGGAGAGGACATCCATGTTTTTGTGGCCATCATTATGCTGGCACATCTTTTAACAAATGTAAGTCAAGGGCATGTAGCACACCAGGTCATGTAGCACACCAGTATCTATGCACAATCTGGCAGGGAAAGTTCTCACAGGTGGGGGTGTGCATGGGAAGCTGAAGTCTCTGTCATACATTTCCTGAACCGATCTAGTTAATCAAGAACCAGTGCTGAACCAAGTGTTGAGGCTGTGTCCCTGCAGAAACATACACACATGTCAACATAGCCTGCAACACATAACACACATCCAATGTCCCTGATCCTTTCCAGCATTACCCCCCCCCCTCATATTAAGTCACTCACTTCACAGAAAAGCATTTTTTCTTTTGCTACACCTCAGCACTAAGACTCACATGCTTCCCAGTGGAAGATATGCAGCCCTGTACTCCTTTACTCACCTATACAAAATGATATAAGCCCTGCCCTTTGTACACTGTTACTTGGGTTGCCTATGTCTGATGCACAGCATGGCGAGCCTATCCATGAGTAAGCATATTCTTATATTTTTGCATCTATCATTTTTGCTGTAGTGTATCTGCTTAACTCTTGTACAATTATGTTGTAAAACTATGTGCAATCTGCTTCCTCTTTACTTGTTCAATGGTATACTTTGCCCGCCTACATTTGGAATGGTCATTCCTTGCTGCTGGCTCCTCCTCTCACTCTTTGTCTCATCTACATTTTCCTATGGAGCCTGGGATTGCAGGCCCTGCAAGATGCCACCCTGCTGTAGCTGTTTCCTAGGTATAATATTGTATAATGTTTCACACAAGGTCAATATTTTGGCAAATCCAGTAAAGTTATATTCCAAGGCATGACCAGATGACTCCAGACAGTGGATACATGTCTTTAGCAGCCCATACACATGCTTTATGATACTTCTGGTCTGTGATAGTGCATGGTTCTATCCATGGTGTGCTTGATTGTGTGAATTTCTGATGGTGTCATGAATCAAGGTTCAAGGGCAAATCTACTATCATCAATAATATGCTCTTGTGGGAAGTCAACCCTCACAAACGTTTGGCACAGGGCAAATGTCTGCCATACATAGGCGTTATGAGAACTGCTTTTGTGGCCTACACACATATATTGCAAATGATACCCTAATCATTATGTACCACCAGGCAGTTGATGAAGTGACACCATTTGCAGTTCACTTACCTCTTTTCCAATTCATCAGGTGGTGCCTTTATTTCATGTGGGTACAGACTATGACCCCAACAATACCTCAAAGAAATTGCCTATATCATACAATGCCTGCATGGTGTTAGTTCTCTCCTTTTGTGTACGTGGGAATCACATCTGCTCCCCAACTTGCTGAAGCAAGGAATTAAGGAACTTATACAGTATTTATGAGGAAGAGGCCTAAGATACCACCATTGTGTCCCCAGTTGATCACTGAAAGGTCCCTGTAGCTAATATATGTAAAGCCACATATACTACTGCGACAGGTACTCTACAACTCCCACGAGCCTGCAGATAAGGATAATACATCCTGACCAGTTCCTACAGGGTGAGTCTATCCACATGGCAGTGGTCCACACGTTTAATGTCATGAAGAGCGTGACATGGTGGTACCTCCAAGGCCAACAGCATACAACACCAGGAATATTGGTGACAAGTGCAGCCAGTTACATATACAGGTTTGTTAATGCTACCCCAAAATTGTTCCACCATTCCCCTTATGTAACTCTAGGATTTTACATTGGTCAGTTAAAATGGCGCTAGTGCCTGCAGTTGTGAGATATATATGTTTCTGAATCACTACATCACGTTGTTAACCTTATTTGCATTTGCTGATTTCCTTATTTTAATAATGTGGCTCATTACAATATCTGTATGTCATAACTAGTATACAGTGTAGGCAGCCAGGTTGCTTGGTCTTCACTGCTTGCACTCAGTCTTATCTTGGAATTGTACTCACCCTGCAAACACCAAATCATCTTGCACAACTATTGGCTACAAAATGGAAAACGTTTCAGAATCCCAAGGCGCAGGTTAGTAGTGTGATAAAAAATAACAGATACATGATTCATTAAAAGCTTCTTCTCCAAACACTCTTTGCTCTAATGGAAACAAAAGCAGAGAAAAATAAGTAAAAAAGTTTTATAAGGAGAAGCCTGCTCCTCACTTTGAAGTTGACATTTGCACCCCGCACACCTGCTGTTAAATAATATAATCTGATGTCATCACAGCTCAGACAAAGAAAGAAACCTCAATATTGTGATTACTCTTGAGTTTCCACAGCTCTTGATGGAACTGCTGTTTTATACAGAATTTGAGCAACCTAATTTAACCCCTTCTGCTTTAGCATTAATCTTTTTTTCCAAAATGATCTGATACCAATAGCAAATTTGCCAATTTCAAGAAACCAAATGGCATGGCAAATCATGCAGGTCATATTTATATCTGAAATCTACCCTTCCGTGTTCTTAGGAATGTAACTTTTATTATTTTAAACCAAGCCTATCCAGTATTTCCACAATTCAGTGAAGTGATCCTTGGTCGTGGTACATTCGGTAGAAAAGCCATTTCGTAGAAAAAATGGTAGAGGTCAAATTTGGTAGAACATTCATTTTGTTGTACACATGTACTGGTTATATTTTCAGTTTGAATTTTGAGAAGTGGTTTAGTTTTGCTGATAGTTGTAGAATAATTGTTGTTCTTCTGGATAGTTTTTCTTTGTGTTTGATAAACTTAGTGATGCTCTTAAAACAATTAGAGTAATATATTTTGTACAAATAAGATACATTACTTTTATATATTTTATACAAATAAGAAACTCATGATTAACTTAAAGGCAGCAGCTGATAGCATAATAAATTAAATTATTATACAAAAAGCAACACCAAGTATGGTGGTATTAATTTTTGCTTGTTAAAGAATAACAACTCACTTTGCTTGACCACAGAGATGCTCACTGGTCCAAATGTATTTCCCTTCATTTTGTTTATTAATATTTTATTAGTGTCAAATGTATCATTATATTCTTACCTGTTGTTAAGACAGCTGGAGCAGATCTAAGGATTTTCCTTCTGGTATAACAGGTGCACATTTATCTTTTTTCAGCTAAGCTTCCAAATACTGGGAATAAACACATCTGCTTAACATAAGACTGCTGGCTATAAGCAAGTCCAGGTAATTGAACATGTAGTCTCTGGCATTCTCATCTTCCAACCATCTGGTCATGGTATCTACAGATTCAACATTGTAGTAATCACTAAAATGATAATAAGCCAAATATAGATATGTCTTTGACAAGGATTACAGATTTCTGTAACAGAGAGACCCATACATATTTGTGATTCAAGGGAAAAATACACACACATACACACATACACACACATATATATATATATATATATATATGTATATATATATATATATATATATATATATGTATATATATATATGTATATATATATATATATATATATATATATATGTACATATATATATATATATATATATATATATATATATATATATATATATATATATATATATATATATATATATATATATGTCTACCTCATATGAACGTAAACCCAAAATACTGAATTTCATTTGACTAATACCCCAATACCTAATTTTCAAAATACTGAAACCTCATTTGACTGAATCTCATTATACTGAAAGCTTACAATGCTGAATTTCAAAATACTGAATTTTAAGCCATAGACGTGATGTGTGTTTCCCTTCACCTGTGACTTTCTTGTGATAAAAAAAAATACTGTAACTTAAAGTGCTGACTGTCAGACTACTGTTAGTAATGTAGAAAGTAGTGTTGTAGTGTTTCTAAATGTGGGTATGTCTCTACATTTTTATGGGAAGTATCTAATGTAATATGGCAGATGTTTCATGCGCTCCTGGCAGTAGTGGCAGTGTGTACAGTACTGTAAAGTAAGTAAAAGCTCTATGCCCTTTTCCCCACTGTAGTGCAATCCTGGAGTTAGAATATGTAGTTGGGGCTTTTATATAGTCCGGTTTCTGTTAGTAGGTTAAGTAAGTAGGTTTTAAGTTTTGAAAAGAGTTAGTCATTAATGTTGTAAGTGTGCATGTCTATGGCTTAAAATTTAGTATTTTGAAATTCAGCATTGTAAACTTTCATTATAATAAGACTCAGTCAAATGAGTTTTCAGTATTTTGAAAATTAGGTATTGTGGTTTCATCAAATGAAATTCTGTATTTTGAGTTTTCCGTCATGTGAAGTGGATATATATATTCACTAGACAATCTCAAAATACTGAAATGTCAAATTTCAGTATTTTGAGACTGAATAGTCGAAAGTGCAGTTACGTGAAACTGCACTATCTCGAATGCGGAAATGTTGAATCCGATGTCATGGTGTCGCATTCTTGATATGCAGTGCTGTTTGTGGATTTACCTGGGGATTCAGGTAAGTGGTTTTACATAAGGATATTGGGTAGGGATTTTAGTCTGTGTGAGTGTGTGTAGTGGTGGGTTTTTTGTGTTTGTGCATTTAGTGCAACCTCAGAGTTAGTATATATAAGTACAGGGGGTGTGGGGGGTGCAGAGGAGCTTATAGGTAGGGTAGGTGTATTTGTATGTTATGTTGTGTTTGTGTGTGTTGTTTTGTTTCTTGTAGTGTAGTTAGGTAGGTGTATGTGTGTTTGTTTGTGTGGTGGTGTGTGCGTATGGTCGCGATTTTCGTTTTCGTGGTTGTGGGTTTTGGGTATGTGGAATTTTGACTATTCAGTCTTGAAATACTGAAATTCGAGATTTCAGTATTTCGAGATTGTCTACTGAATCCATATATATATATATATATATATATATATATATATATATATATATATATATATATATTTTTTTTTTTTTAAGTATTTAAAATATCCAGGAAGCATTTCTCTAGAACTATCAAACAAATAAGACTTCCATATAAGGCTAATGAATACTTGTATTGAAATGCCATTCATTCATGGCTTCAGTGCATTAGCAATGCATATTGATATGTTTTATTATATATCAGTTCAACTATGAGCGTGTACACTTTTTTAACCTTATGAAAAGTATTAATAATTCATATATACTACAGCTTAATACCTCTTAGTCCAGGTCATGGCTAAAAGGGTCCTCAAACTGATTCTCCTTCATAGTAGACAAACAAACAGAAAAATACCAGTTTGCCATCAAGCTTTTATAGGAAAGCACAACAAGTGTATCTGAAAGTGTTTTATTTATCAAGAACTAACTGAGTATGCAGTTTCATTAGGATATAATAGTTTTCAAAGTAATTAAATTGATAAATAAAGGGGAGATAAGCTATATCTAACAGTGTAAGGGTATGGGGAAATACAGGATAGCCATTAAAATATACCTATTTTAAAGGCAATGTTGTTTCATGTGCTATATAAATAAGATAGTAGATCAAGACAGGGAAGCTAATGGGGAGAGAGGTAAAATTACCCCCAGGAGGTTATGTGGTAGTTTTTCTAAGATACAGTTTGCAATAGTCACTTCATCTGTCTTATTAAGAAGGACACACACACACTGTATTTGTGCATATTGCATGATGTGGTGTGAAACCAGAAAACACCAAATAGACCAGCAAAGCAGCACGGAGTTCCAATATATTTATTTTAGTATCTAAACAGACTAGTTTCGGCAAACAGCCTTCTTCAGTGTAAGACAGTACAGTCATGTTCCTTTTTCTCATCACTTTAAATACATAGCATGAGCCAATGAAGAATTGAGCTCATGAATATTAATGAAATTAAAACACATTTTTTAAACTTAATATTTTTCTCATACAAATATACAGTGGGTAACATATATGAAAAAGTCAATCCTGAACAGAAAGGATGACAACCCTGAATAGATGTATACAGATAATTTGACATGTTGTTAGTATAGTATAACATATATCTGTATAGCCATATAAATATATATTTCTATTTATCTTTTTATTCTGTATTTTTTCGCCACAGGCACCAAATATTGAACATAAGTTCATCAATATCACAAGTGGTATTGTATATCGAATACTTGTATTGAATTGGCTTAAATGACCCAGACTAGCTGTATCAAAATGGGTGCAATTAGGCAGATTGGGTGATCGACATATACTGAGTATATAGCTATCACCAACAATGGTGAAAATTGAGAACCAAAAACACAAAAACATATAAACATAACCTCCAAAACTGAAAATGTGATGATAGATAGGGGTAATTTCATGTGACATGTATAAGTATGTAGAAGAAAACATATATAGGTGCTAGTCAAAAAACCAGCATGTACTGGGTAAATGCTGTTCATACAAACACTGAGATTTTCCACATGACAGTTACCTATTTATATACATAAACCACGCCAATATCATAGTTAGTGCTACAAAAAGGCCCATATGGCTCAGTGTTCTGAACTCAGATCCATACCGAACCAAAGTATATTTAGGTTCATTGCTCACATATATAAAACCAGATGGTTTCTAAAGATCAATAAGACCCAAGGCTTAGTATCAGATTAGTCAACATTGTTGTTACAAGATAACCATATTCTCCTATAAGTGATCATTTAGTCCGGGATGAAATAAACCCCCCAATGTAGTAATCCAATATTTCTCTTTTTGATCCAATAACCCATGCCAACCTTGTTTATTTGTTCTGTCTCCAGAAATACGATCAATAACAATGAAACTAAACTTGGCCTGAGGATGTTTACGTGTATGTTGATAAAGGGCACTGGTCTCCTTATGGTTTTTTATATCACTCCGATGTTCATTCATTCTGGATCTAAGAGCTCTAGAGGTTTGTCCAACATAGAATGCCCCACAATAACAGGAGGCCAGGTACACCACCCAATCGCTGCTGCAATTACCAAAGATCTTAATGTCAAATATTCTACTGGTATTACGACTGGAGAACTCCTTGGATTTAAGCATATGTGGGCAGGATCCACAATGACCACAGGGAAATGAACCAATAAGTTCATCACCATGAAGTGTCAGTTGTTTATAGATAGTACCCCCGCTTGCCATGTGTTTGAAATGTGACAAGTAGGAGCCTAGGGTTTTGCCACGTTTATATGAAAAAAGACATCGTGGTCCCAAAATACGCAGTTTGTCATTAGCCAGTAGAATATTCCAATGTTTATTGATAATGTTTCTGATCATATTGATATTTCTGCCATAAGTTGTGATAAATCTGACACATGTACTGCAAGAAGATTGATTTTTGTTCTTTATCTGGTATTGTAATAAATCATCCCTCTCTAGACTATTAGCTCTACTCTGGGCAGACACAATATCAAATCTATCATAACCCCTATTGGTAAACCTCTGACTGAGATCCCTGCTGGCCATTTGATATTCCTCTATGTTTGAACTAAGACGTTTAATACGTATAAATTGAGATATCGGAATACTTCTGATGGTGTGACGGGGGTGTAAACTTGATGCATGTAACAAGGTGTTATATTGCGGGTACTTGCGGAAAACCTTGGTGGACAAAGTATTATCTGGGTTCCTGTAAACAGTGACGTCCAAAAAATTGATGGAGTTTCTGTCATACGTTACCGAAAATTCCAGTCCCCAAACATTGTCATTAAGATACTCAACAAATTCCTGCAAGTAACCCACATCAGCCCGCCACACCAGCCAGCAGTCGTCCAGGTAACGTCTCCAAATGTCCATTTCCACCTGAAAGATGTTATGTGATATATCATATATCATGTATTCTTCGACATAGGCCATGAAAAGGTCAGCATATATTGGAGCGAAGGATGCCCCCATAGCTGTTCCTTGTAGCTGCCAATAACATTGGCCTTGGAAATACAGAACATTCTTGTTTAGAACATGCTCAGACATACATATCAAAAGGGTGTTAAACCCAGGTGCATATAAGTTGACCCTTTCCAACCAATATTGGATAGATTGCAGACCCGCCCAGTGGGGTATACTTGTATATAATGATTTTACATCCAATGTGCATAAATACCATTCGGGTTCCAATTGGGTCTCCCTGATTAACTGCAAAAATTGTGTGGTGTCCTGCAACCTAGATCTTATATGTCCCAAAAGTGGTTTAAGATATTTAGTAAGGAAGGCCGATAAGGGTTCAGTCAGTGAGCCTATTCCAGAGACTATTGGTCTACCAGGTGGTTTGGTTAAAGACTTGTGGATTTTGGGTAAAAGATACAATATCTGTTTGGAAGGTTCAGAAACCATAAGTGAATCCAAACATTTCTTGTTTATAATACCCTCCTCACAGGCTAACCGCAAAAAGGAGTCAATCTCATCCTTAAATACTGGCGTTGGGTCTATGGACATGTGCATGTAACACTTAGCATCAGACAGTTGTTAACCCTTCCTGGACATAATCCGCAGTATTCCAAACCACAACTGCACCTCCCTTATCAGCAGGGACAATAACTATATCTTTATTATTACATAAGTTGTCCAAAGCTATCCTATCATCCGGAGTTAAGTTGCTAGCTAGCATGATATGTCCCATATTCTCAAAGTGAATATCCCTCAAAATAGTGTCCATAAAAATGGAAACGTGTTTGTTCATAGGAGGTTGGAATGAAGACTTGCCAAAGCGAAAGTCCTCAGATGGTTTTGACTTGTTATCATCAATGATTATTATCATCCTATGAACAAACACGTTTCCATTTTTATGGACACTATTTTGAGGGATATTCACTTTGAGAATATGGGACATATCATGCTAGCTAGCAACTTAACTCCGGATGATAGGATAGCTTTGGACAACATATGTAATAATAAAGATATAGTTATTGTCCCTGCTGATAAGGGAGGTGCAGTTGTGGTTTGGAATACTGCGGATTATGTCCAGGAAGGGTTAACCCAACTGTCTGATGCTAAGTGTTACATGCACATGTCCATAGACCCAACGCCAGTATTTAAGGATGAGATTGACTCCTTTTTGCGGTTAGCCTGTGAGGAGGGTATTATAAACAAGAAATGTTTGATTCACTTATGGTTTCTGAACCTTCCAAACAGATATTGTATCTTTTACCCAAAATCCACAAGTCTTTAACCAAACCACCTGGTAGACCAATAGTCTCTGGAATAGGCTCACTGACTGAACCCTTATCGGCCTTCCTTACTAAATATCTTAAACCACTTTTGGGACATATAAGATCTAGGTTGCAGGACACCACACAATTTTTGCAGTTAATCAGGGAGACCCAATTGGAACCCGAATGGTATTTATGCACATTGGATGTAAAATCATTATATACAAGTATACCCCACTGGGCGGGTCTGCAATCTATCCAATATTGGTTGGAAAGGGTCAACTTATATGCACCTGGGTTTAACACCCTTTTGATATGTATGTCTGAGCATGTTCTAAATAAGAATGTTCTGTATTTCCAAGGCCAATGTTATTGGCAGCTACAAGGAACAGCTATGGGGCATCCTTCACTCCAATATATGCTGACCTTTTCATGGCCTATGTCAAGAATACATGATATATGATATATCACATAACATCTTTCAGGTGGAAATGGACATTTGGAGACGTTACCTGGACGACTGCTGGCTGGTGTGGCGGGCTGATGGGGTTACTTGCAGGAATTTGTTGAGTATCTTAATGACAATGTTTGGGGACTGGAATTTTCGCAACGTATGACAGAAACTCCATCAATTTTTGGTCGTCACTGTTTACAGGAACCCAGATAATACTTTGTCCACCAAGGTTTTCCGCAAGTACCCGCAATATAACACCTTGTTACATGCATCAAGTTTACACCCGGCCACACCATCAGAAGTATTCCGATATCTCAATTTATACGTATTAAACGCCTTAGTTCAAACATAGAGGAATATCAAATGGCCAGCAGGGATCTCAGTCAGAGGTTTACCAATAGGGGTTATGATAGATTTGATATTGTGTCTGCCCAGAGTAGAGCTAATAGTCTAGAGAGGGATGATTTATTACAATACCAGATAAAGAACAAAAATCAATCTTCTTGCAGTACATGTGTCAGATTTATCACAACTTATGGCAGAAATATCAATATGATCAGAAACATTATCAATAAACATTGGAATATTCTACTGGCTAATGACAAACTGCGAAGTATTTTGGGACCACGATGTCTTTTTTCATATAAACGTGGCAAAACCCTAGGCTCCTACTTATCACATTTCAAACACATGGCAAGCGGGGGTACTATCTATAAACAACTGACACTTCATGGTGATGAACTTATTGGTTCATTTCCCTGTGGTCATTGTGGATCCTGCCCACATATGCTTAAATCCAAGGAGTTCTCCAGTCGTAATACCAGTAGAATATTTGACATTAAGATCTTTGGTAATTGCAGCAGCGATTGGGTGGTGTACCTGGCCTCCTGTTATTGTGGGCATTCTATGTTGGACAAACCTCTAGAGCTCTTAGATCCAGAATGAATGAACATCGGAGGATATAAAACCATAAGGAGACCAGTGCCCTTTATCAACATACACGTAAACATCCTCAGGCCAAGTTTAGTTTCATTGTTATTGATCGTATTTCTGGAGACAGAACAAATAAACAAGGTTGGCATGGGTTATTGGATCAAAAAGAGAAATATTGGATTACTACATTGGGGGGTTTATTTCATCCCGGACTAAATGATCACTTATAGGAGAATATGGTTATCTTGTAACAACAATGTTGACTAATCTGATACTAAGCCTTGGGTCTTATTGATCTTTAGAAACCATCTGGTTTTATATATGTGAGCAATGAACCTAAATATACTTTGGTTCGGTATGGATCTGAGTTCAGAACACTGAGCCATATGGGCCTTTTTGTAGCACTAACTATGATATTGGCGTGGTTTATGTATATAAATAGGTAACTGTCATGTGGAAAATCTCAGTGTTTGTATGAACAGCATTTACCCAGTACATGCTGGTTTTTTGACTAGCACCTATATATGTTTTCTTCTACATACTTATACATGTCACATGAAATTACCCCTATCTATCATCACATTTTCAGTTTTGGAGGTTATGTTTATATGTTTTTGTGTTTTTGGTTCTCAATTTTCACCATTGTTGGTGATAGCTATATACTCAGTATATGTCGATCACCCAATCTGCCTAATTGCACCCATTTTGATACAGCTAGTCTGGGTCATTTAAGCCAATTCAATACAAGTATTCGATATACAATACCACTTGTGATATTGACGAACTTATGTTCAATATTTGGTGCCTGTGGCGAAAAAATACAGAATAAAAAGATAAATAGAAATATATATTTATATGGCTATACAGATATATGTTATACTATACTAACAACATGTCAAATTATCTGTGTACATCTATTCAGGGTTGTCATCCTTTCTGTTCAGGATTGACTTTTTCATATATGTTACCCACTGTATATTTGTATGAGAAAAATATTAAGTTTAAAAAATGTGTTTTAATTTCATTAATATTCATGAGCTCAATTCTTCATTGGCTCATGCTATGTATTTAAAGTGATGAGAAAAAGGAACATGACTGTACTGTCTTACACTGAAGAAGGCTGTTTGCCGAAACTAGTCTGTTTAGATACTAAAATAAATATATTGGAACTCCGTGCTGCTTTGCTGGTCTATTTGGTGTTTTCTACTTGGTTTGGACCGTGCATTCCCTCGTGCATAGGACTTGGTCTGTTCTGTGTGAAACCAGAAACCCTAAAAAAATGAATAAATGGAGGACATGCAAACTACACAGAAGGCACTCCAGCTTGCACCAGAAACAGGCACCCAAGTGCTGTAAGGTAGTAGTGCTAATCACTGCAATACTGCATTTACAAGTAAACCACATTCTGTATCTATACAAGAGCTATACAGTGCCGCAGTGGTGCAGTGGTTAGTGTTATCGCCTCACAACAAGAGGTTCTCCAGTTCAGTTCTTGGCTAGAGTGCCTTCTGTGCAGAGTCGGCATGCCCTACCCATGGTCAAGTGAGTTTTAAAGACACAAAGGTAGGTGTATGTGTGTGCCTTCTGTGAAAGTTGGGTGCTGAGCTGGCAGCTTGACACCTAAAAACTCCACTGCCAATCAATCTGTGGAACAGTGATCCACTGTGGTGACTCCAGGAAAAGCCTAAAGACATTGCTTTTACAAGAGTTATATAGTGCACAATAAACATTTCTTGAGCACTATGTATTCATCATGACAGACTGTTAATACCTAACCTAAATGTAAGGTATAATATTACACAGCCAGGAAAGGCAACAGTGCACAACAAGAAAAATCCCAATGACTGAAACCAGCACCAGTATCCAGCTATAGTACAGGCAGGCTAAAGTAATGCACATTGAGCTATGGTACCTTAATATTAAACTGATAGCTAAAGAAGGGATAAAATTGCACGGGGAAATAGAATATATGACTGATTTAGATATGAAAGCAGAATGGTAGCAGTCAGAAGGAACTTGTGCCACCTAACTGTTCATATTTATAACTAAAGAAGAATAACTTACACATGCTTTCCAAACAAAAGCATGATATAGGAATAAGAACACATTTCTAAAACATTATAGAGACATAATGGCAGCATTACAAAGACATATAGAAGGAACAGGCATGCTATTCAGCGAGCAGAAAGCATTGCAGATGATATAGAAAGCCTCAGTCAGAAAACAAAGCCATTACCACTGTTACTGTTTCTAACAATTTTATGTCAATTCTGATAGGAAAGGTTTTGTATCTGCAATTAAGAAAGGTGAGGTGCAACAGCAGAGAAGGTGTTTTAGCATAAAAATAAAATCTAAAATCTATGACCAATAAGAAAAACAAAGTTCGAACATGAAATTAAATGGAGGAGACCAAATACTCCATGACAGAACATTAAGACAAACATTACAGTAAGGAAGGAGCAATTAAAACATAAGTTTGACAGAAATTACTCCTACATTTCCTTGATAGAGAATTGCTAATAAAAAATCTAAACGTGATATCTTTGCAGTTATGAAGTAGACCTCCTGTTACATCTGGAAAGTGCACAGCTTACAAAATGAATGTCCTTAAAAGGTGATAGGACTTAACACTACTCTGTCAGGTAATTAGTGTGAATGGTTACTCAGGATGCACATAGACTTTGACATACATGTGTAGCTCAGTCCCATTCTGTTATTCACCACTGTTTTCCTGAAACTTAATCTTCCATGCAAAAGTAGATTAGATTTGTTTTATTTTTATGTTTTGTATCCTAATAACAGCAATATTCTTTTTCAGAACTTCCAATATAAAATAAATTCTGGATAGGTCATCACCTCATTGTGCCATTGAGCAGTTCATTGAACAGGAGTGCTTCCAAGAATGGGTGATGAGAAAAATGTACAGAAGAAATACAGGATAAATGGCCATCTTACATCTTTCTTACAATGTTACAACAGTTGTAAACTAAAGTGTTGAAAAAATAGTAAATCATCGAATGATAAAAGCTGCAGTGGTATTAACCAGAATTATACTAAAACAACATACCCGAAAAGCACATTTTAGTGACAACTTTCTGATTATACAACGACCCTCCATTAATATTCAAAAACATGCACGCTGATTGGTCAGTGTACACATTGTAAATCAGAGTTATAGTAATGGAAAAAGGTCCGGTCGCCCGGACTTTTTCCATTACTATAACTCTTTTTTTAAAGCAACGGAGAATGCAAGATCTCCATTGCTTCACACTGTCTCGCTATGTTAAACAAGTTTAACATAGCGAGACAGCTTTAAAAAAGCAACGGAGATTCTCCATTGCTTTTTTTAAAGCTGTCTCGCTATGTTAAACTCCTTTATCCGTTGCTTTTTTTAAAAATGTCTCGCTATGTTAAACTTGTTTTACATAGTGAGACAGTTTGTAAAAAGCAATGGAGATCTTGCTTTCTCAGTTGCTTTTTTCAAAACTGTCTCGCTATGTTAAATGGGTTTAATATAGCGAGACAGCTTTAAAAAAGCAACAGAGATTCTCCGTTGCTTTTTTTAAGCTGTCACGCTATGTTGAATCCATTTAACATAGCGAAACAGTTTTTAAAAAGCAACAGAGATCTTGCTTTCTCTGTTGCTTTTGCCCACAGCTCTGATGTACTGCATAGGCATACACATGCGTAGTATATCAGAACTGCCGCAGAATACCAGACAGCTGCAGAAGGGCAGCAAGGAGGCATTATACAATGCCATTATTTAAGAAAAGTAATTATTTTTTTTCTTAAATAATGTCATTGTATAATAGCAATAACCCACTTCTGGGTAATGCTGGATTTACCCACGGTTGGCTTTGTTTGGCCACTTGGGCTTTGCCCTCGTGACCAAACCACACCAACTGTGGGTAAATCCAGTATTACCCACACCCAGGCGTGGGTTATTGCTATATTATTTAATGCAGATCTTTTAGAAAGATCATGGAAGCAAAGCCTTTATTCTGAATGAAACTTTCATTGAAGTGAGTCCTTCTGGAACCACAAAGAAATTATTCTTAAAATAACTGACTTACTTTATTTTGAATATGATCTGCAATAAGGGCAGGTAGTAGAAGTGTGAATTTTCAGGGCACTTGCAACTTTTTGTCCATTAACAAAAACTCTGTTGTTTTGTTTAATTCTGTGTTGTATTTCTTTGATTATAATGATATGCCTTCACAAACAGCTTGCAGGAGGGATAGAGACCTGAACCTAACATCTTGCGAGGAAGTCATTATGTAAAAGCAGAGAGTTCACAAATAACACTGGTGAGTGCTTACAAAACATACTTGTAGGGGTGCTGCAACAGTCAGCCTCAGAATTATGCCTGAATTCTGTCTTCAGAGTGTGGGCTGCTATAAAGGTAAAATATGGAGTTTGTTTACTTCTTATCTGAATGGCTGACAACTTGGCATACATAAGACATAATTTAGATGCAGACAGAAAGGAGCAGTACAAAACATGCAGGCATAGATGTGGAGGATTTTAAACAAGGGTAGAATATGGGTGAACATTTTGTGCTAACTCATATAAATATGTGTAGTCTAGGGGCCAATGTGCTATTAGGAGATAAACAATGAATGTGATGTTGAAGGAAATCGTATTTTGAAATTTAATGATGGGCAATGAGAGACATTAGAGGTACTTAAAATGAAGAGAATGCAAGAAAATGATGCAATGAAGATGACTCACCCTAAAGCTATCATCTGTATTTGCTTCCTAAAGTACAAAAAAGTGACAGAGACAGAGAGAGAAGCCCTGAGGCAGCCCTTATAATGGAATGGTGAAAGATAATTTTTCAAAACTGTGTGGAAATTTACAGATATTTTCTAATCTAAACATTTGAATATATTTTCTGAACTAAAGCTCTTTTTTCTTATCAGCAGAATCCCAAACTTAAATTTTGTAAACAAGGTAATATGACAGGTTGATGTAACCATGTTAAAACTAATATAATTTTACTCAGATAATGCAAGTTACAGTCAAGTTAAAGTTTTAAGCTTCAGGTATATTGCTTAGCAGATATGTCTGTTTGACAGATCTGCACATTTTATTTCAAGTTTATTATTGTTTGGTGGAAATAGTTATTTCTACTAAAGTGTCACTATACTACAAGGAGTAGCTAACCCCATTAAACATACTGTTAATGCTTGCACCATGGCATTTCAAGTAAACTATATAAGTAATCCTTTCCAATTTAAAAAAAAGATGCAATGGAATAGAAATAAAATGCATCAAGACAGTGCACAGATTCATTAAATAAATTATTACTGAAGTAGTTTATATATAATCTTGTCACCCGAAGCCACACAGAAATTTATATTTAAAGTATTATAAAGTAATCTTATGGTAAATGTATTATCCATCTAGCAGCGGAAAAGCAATGGCTCTAGGTGACAGTCATTGCTGATGTAAAACCATGACACACCATGTGTAAAAAGGGGAAAAAGGGGTTATAGATGGATGGATGGGTTAATATCAACATTGAGAATCTTGTGCAAAACATATAATGTGCAAAATACAAAATGTAGATCACTGAATGAAAATAAATTTCAATTCTTGTATAAATGATGGATTATACCATCTGTAGGAAGAATACATAAGCAGAAGCATTTATTGTGCAGTAAAGTGCTCAGATGACAGTGTTGTATGAGTCAATTTTACGTTTCAGAAGACGCAATATGCCAGCAAGAAACATACTTTATGTATTATTGGTATTGTGCAGTAGCTTGTTTAAGTAAAAGAAGAGTGAAACATAATGTTTTAACTTTATTTACAAATATTAATTTGATGTATGTGTACTGCTTACACAAATGTTTTAATGAGCTCTGTCACAATCCACAAGCATGTGATATAAATGTTTTGTTTTTGGCTATGTATTTCCTGTAGCCAGAATACTTTTTTTCTCTTAACATCTGACTGTGTGTGACTTGTATGAATTTAGGTTCAGGAAAGTAGAAGAATATTTTATGTATACCATTATCAGGGATATCTATTATGACATGATAGACACATGGTGTAAGAAACAGTTGCACAATCTGCCAAATTTGAATGAAATTTCTCTGTAAGCACTTTATAGGAGACCATAATTGATAGGAAAAATAAAAGGGCACAAAATCTTTACTTTATTTTGGATAAATGATGTACAAGGAAAGTTATAATTTAGCTTTTTATTTGAAAAAATTAAGATTTGAGAGGGGAGTATTTGTAAAAATATGCAACTCTACAGGAAAGAAATGACAGGTTTTCACATCTAAAGATCTAAAAGAAATTGAAATGAAGAAACACAACTGCTTCATTTGAATTATGTGTGTGGTGTTGCATATTAAACAAGACTTTTTTTCTGGGAAGACACTTTTGCATATCATTCTCTGCACAATACAGTTATAACCGCACTTTTTTGAAAATAATTTGACAATCTGATTGAATTAATACAGTTATTATTCTAGATGTGCTGCATTACGTTTACTGAGAAGAGTAATTACCTATTCTTCCATTGCTTCCTGGTATCCAGACATCAAACAGAGATGGTTGTACTGAAAATTAATAACACTGTAGGTTAGCACTGTGCTGAGACCCAGGTTATAGCATAGCCATTATGTAACATATTGTATACTAGGTGAATAAGCACCTCTTATTGAAGACATACCTTAATCCGCGGTGGTGGTGCTGCGGTAGCATTGTTGCCTCACAGTAAGACGCTATCCAGTTCAATTCTCAGCTAGAGTGTCTTCTGCGTGGAGACATGCATGAATGGGCGTACCTTCGTTGTAGGTTGTGTGTCAGGGCTGGCAACTCGGCACGTAAAAATCAACTGCCTATCATTAGCGTTCCGGAGTTCCGCTGTGGCGACCCCTAACCGGGAAAAGCCAAAAGACACATACATACATTGAAGACATACCTTACAGCCTTTTCCTAAACTTCTAGCAGAATTGCTCCAGAGGCATATTTTGTCATTTGGTATCAGGAGCCCGAAAATTTCAGAGTGTAAGATATTAGATTTCTTCCTGTGTGGTTATCTAAGGAAAGATAACAGGTTTCTGGCAAAAGATACATTGCTTTTTGTACCATAGTATACCTAACATCCATCCATCCTCTCATCCAGCCAGCCAGCTATTCAATCAGCTATTTGTGCAGGGTAGACCAGATGATTCTCAGCTGTCCAGAATTTTGCAGAATGTCCCTAATTTTGCCTCATATTTTTGCTCTATCCCTTATAATTTTTTTTGATTTTCTGTTCTGGCAAATTATTTCTCCCCCATTATTTTTTTTATGTTATCCCAAATTCTTGAGTAAAGACGTTGAGAGGGATGCTTGAGATACAGACCAGAATAAACAAAACAACTGCATTTATTTCAACATGGCTAATTACAGTATATATATATATTATAGCTAATGCATTATAGTGTTTAGAAAACACAAGAATATGTGAACAAAACAGAGCAATACATCTCAGAGCCTAGAAAGTATAGAAATATTGCAAGGAAAACCAACAGTAAGTAAAACAGAAATGATATACACAGTATATACAATATGCAAAGTAACCACTTGTGGTATACTTGTAAGGCACACTTTAGCCGAGATGTAAAATTAGTAGCAATTAACATCAACATCAGCATGTTAGAGAGAGGAAGAATAAAGTGGATAAGGTGATACATGAATTCTAGAAAGATGATAAGTGGTGGGATGACTGCACAAATGGACTGGGAGAGGGGAACTGTTAAAGAGGAACGGAAGGAGTGAAAAATTATGAAACCATGTTAAGGAATGGATTTGTTCACATGGGAAATACACTATAAGGTATATATGTATTTGGTACTACTGTCATTGCAGATGACTTTGGTATTAAAGGTATTTAAATTAAATTAAACTTTTGGTGCTTTCTATAGATGCAGAAAATTTGTTCCAAATTCTACCAATGTATTTTGAGAAATTAAATATCTCCATTATGATTCAAGGATCTAGGTTGCTTAATGAGTTTGACACAAGCAGAGGTCACCATCAGATGAGTACGAGGCCAGGAAGAAATGTGCAGCAGACAACTTGTGTAGGAGAGGCAGTGATAGGAGACATGGAATAAAATAATTATTTATTCAGAAAAGATGTCCAGTGTAAGTTTTTGTAAGACTCACAATGGTAAATTAATGAGACACAAGGACAGCAAGCCATGTATGTTTGTTATAAATTTTGTGAAGGTATTACCTATAGAGATGCCAGTTAAGAGCACAATCCCATAATATAACATAAGAAATAGTAGCATAGAAACAATTTTAATTTTGTCTCTGTCATTGGTGGTAATGTAATCTTTAACACAGTAATGGTGTACTAGTAGTCAATGGCACTTTTTTACGTTAGTGTCTGTGTGAAGATTTATGGATAGGTCGTCACCATAATTACCCCAAGGTATTTTGTACTAGTAATCATACACGTTTTCTATATAAATAAAACCTAAAACAGAATCAACTTGACAGATTGGTTTAAGTTGCTCATCTATTAGAATAATAAGTTATTCACTAAGACTTCCAGTGCTTGATTCAATTCGTACATACACTCACTTATTGCATCCCCAGCTGTACTTCTCCTACAACTTTGAAAATTCAGTCTAGCTGTAATACCACTGTATGACCTTACAGTCTAATTTGAGATATATATGGGAAGAAATAAAGTAGGTTGAAGTGCTAGGCATGCTCATCTATCATATCCTATGAAACATACTCAGATTAAATGTTCACTACCACCTTAAAACCAAGTCTTACTAGCTTCTGCATATTTGTGATGGTTAACTTGCTCATTCGCAGAAGTGTCTACTAACCCTATCACAAAGGTGCCACAGGTATAGATGTTAATGTGATATATCTAGAGTAAACAAATACAGGACCTTCACAAATAAACATCTAAATGTTAGAAAACCTCAGAACAAAAGGATATGCCACATATCCCCTGTTCCCAAATAAACAGAAAGATAATTTACTAACTTGGACTTTTTAAGAATAGGCACAGTGTTTCTGAAATCTACTATTCTGTGCTAAACTTGAGAGATTTTTTTGTTGGGCAGTTGGTTTAGAGGATTAAAGAGGTGTTTCCCATATCACAGTGTTGCAAGGTTTCATTCCTTGAGCCTACATTGCCCTATTGTGTGACTCTGAACAAGCCATTTAACCAGACACTGCTCCCAGGCTGAATCTGAAAAAGGTCTCTGTAGATCAATGCACTACCCTAGAAAACAGATACAAATAAAATTAAAACCTTAAATTTGATCACATTAAAATCACAGGGATAAAGAGGAATATCCCTTGCAACAAACTCTATCACTGATTGGATTTTGACCAACTGATCTACAACTGGAGTTTGTTCAAGTTGTATTTATAAGACTAACCCTCACTTTATCTTTCTATACAAACATTAAGTATGACAGGTTAAACTAGTTAGAGACAGCCAACTTAACATCATGGACCTGTTTTTTCTTCTCCTTGAAACAAGTAATTATTTCCCTGAATAGTTTGATAGAAAGTTTTTTTTTTGAAAAATCTCCAAACTTGAGAATAAGCAAATTAAATTACTTAATAGACTTTGGAGTTAAAATTAGAATTTTGTAAGTTTTCCTGCCAATTTTACAGTTTTCTGCAGAGCTCTGAAAAGAGCTGTTATCTCTGTGCTATCTTGGCTCTTCCACAAGTAATTATTTCCATGTGGATGTCTCTCCTTCCAAAGATTCTTTATATCCATTTAATACCTCCAATGGGCAAGGTAAATAGTTAATTACACTTATAGACACACAGACATAGGTCTTCTACTGCACTGTAGCTCTGTCCACTCCAACTCATTGGGTTAAGCCTGCCAGGTCCAGAGCTTGAAACTATGGGCTTTATGTCACTCAGACCTGAATTCACTAGTCTAATGACCATTAAGGTGTCACTTGTAAAAAATAAAACTAGGGCAGAACTATTACTTGATTCTAATTCTAAGCAGCTTGCTCCAGTTCAGGTCCCAAACCCCAGCTTTTCGTCAAAGCTGTCAACAAACTATTTCTATTAGATCACACAGGCAGGGTCTTGCCGTTTGTATTACCTTTAGTAGAAACTTTGCAGTTGCATCTTCCCATGCTCTTTCCTGTTATGTGACAATGGAAGGCCTCCTGTATAATAAGGTGTCACAGGAATGTAACTTCATCTACAGAAGAAGTCTTTCACCTGATCTCCATGAATGTTTTCAGATTGCATATTATATCAATGTTCATATGAAATTTCCTTCCAAATATACAGCTCTGTATGTTATAATTCAGGAAGACATTTTAAGAACTACTCTCCCTTTGAGCCTTGTATAGTTAAATTCATCTTTATAGGTTCATAGGTTCATAGATTAGTACTAAGCTAACTGCCCTTGTGAGCCACCTGCACCTTGTGTTTGTAAGGTGTTTGTAACCATTAGGCCACCCTTCCTGAAGTCTTCGGAGAAGGAGTGCCTAAGTGAACCAATATCCATACTAGGTAGAAACCTTGTACTGGCAGCCGTATTGTGGTGTCTGTTTTACTTGCATGCTTGCATGCAAAATATATGCGTAGAAACTAACTCAGGCATTTTTTTCACTCTGGATAGGCTGATAAAAATATTCCCATCACATTCATCTGAGAACTGCAAATATGCAGACCTCACAGAAGATACATGAAAATGTTTTTCAGAGATTTCCTCAGTTTGAAGGCTTTCTGGTCTAATATATGGTGTGCATGTGTGTGTGTGTGTGCGTGTGTGTGTGTGTGTGTGTGTGTGTATGTATAGTACTTGCAGTGGGATTATTTTCAGTTAGCAGTTAGTATAGTTTTGCATATAACCCTGATTCCTGAAGTTGTTGCCTGAAGACATTAAAAAATTATTTGCATCCTTTTAACATTAGCTGGCAAGTGCATAATCTGTAACTGGAAATCATCACAAATACATTCCTTTGACCAATGGGTTTGTTAATGTAAAGCAGTTTATATGCAGTCAGGTTCTATATCTGAGCAGCACTGGTTTTAAATTTTGTAATGCTCTTAATTAATACAGGATTCATGATTCTATTCATCAGCCCACATAATTTCAACAAATTAATACTAGATTGCAGTTAATATGCAGATATCCTCCAACATCACTCAGTTAGTCCAGAAGTGCTGAGTCAGAGATACAAATAAGATTGGTTTCTTCATTCAGATTTGCTTAACTGGATCTCCCTGATATTGTACAAATTAATAATGATATCCATTGTCTGAGTTTATATTTCTTATTCCATGGTTTTCAGTTTCTGCTTTTCTTTGAAATATACTTTTTATGCAGCTATTGAGTGTAGTTTGTGCTAACCTTCTGACACTCTAGTGTGACATTGCTGCCTCATTATTAATTTCATAGGTTTGGTCTGCTATTCCACGGGTAGTCAAGGTGATATTGTAATCAGGCTGATGTTATTAAACTTTTTGATAGACAGACCTCTTACAATGTCATTACAAATAAACCCTGTCATACAGAAAGTTGGACATAGTATATAACATTCGGTAATAGTAACAGCATGTGGTGTTCAGTGATGTTATGCTGGCTTATACCTAATAAACATATCTGACTGCAAAGCTGGAAGATGCCTTATTTGGGAGACCTAAATAGAACTCCTCACCTCTCATTGTCCCTTGTTATTCTTCCCCCTATCTCTCTCTTTTGCCTAGTTCTTAGTAAAAAGTTTACAAAAGGAGAAATATGTACAACTCAAAGGCAGTGACTTGGATGAAATGGTATAACTCATTCATATGCCTACTCAGTCAAGTAAAGGAGGATAGAACCACCCAGAATTTGAAAGCAGCATGTGAAAAATAAATGGATTATCATGCCATGTTTGGGTAGTTTTCTGATCTCATCAGTACAACATGGACCCTAAGGGAAGACAATGTGCCCAACACTTTAGTCATAGGTGACTCTATAGTCAGGCACACTGATGTCCCACTCACCAGGCTGAACAAGGAGAAAATTACAGTGAGCTGCCTGTCGGGTGCCAGAATCCGCCGCATAATGCATGCACTCAAGTCACTCCACAACAAGTACAAATACGACTCTGTCATTGTCCATGATGGATTAAATGACTTGAGACGTACCTCCTTGGACTACATGAAAAGAGACATGGAAGAGCTCTTGGATCATGTGGCCCAGGCAGGTATGACCCTAGCCCTGAGTAGCATCCTGCCTTCACCTAGAATGATACCACAGTATAAGGACAAAATGATTGACTTCAACAATTGGCTAAGCTTCTGGTGTCATTCAAAGGGGATCCAGTATATGTCTGCCTGGGAAGACATGATCGACAAACCACAATGCTTTGCCAGAGATGGTCTGCACCTGTCACCCCTGGGATTCAGGTAACTGGCTAAAGCTCTTGCCACCCCTATAGTGCCTTTTTAGGCAAGGTTCAAAGGACAAAACCACCACTGTAACAGATACAAGCATGCAAAATCTGAAGGTAATGCTACTCAATGATAGAAGTCTAAACCTCAAAATGCACTCTCTCGAGACACTCCTAAAAATGGAGAACATCAATATCTGTGCAGTAACTGAGACCTGGTTCAAGGCTCCAGAGAGCACCCCTGCAATACCAGGCTACAACTCTTACCACACTTTTTGGCCACAAAACCAAGACCAAAACACTAAAGGTGGAGGAGTGTCCATATTCACCAAGGATATTCACACCTCCAGGCTAATTTCTCAACACAATGCATCTGAAATTCTCCAGGTGCAACTAACACTAGGTAAGACTGCAACCCAATTTGTAGCTTGCTACAGATCCCCCACCATGCCCCAAGATTCTCACTACACCTTTCTAAACATACTGGAAAATATTAAGATACAACCAAACACCCTAATACTGGGTGATTTCAAATACCCTGCCATTAACTGGGAAAACTACTAGTGTACCAACACTTTTTCCTAACGGTTCTTGGAAGTTATAAATTCCAATGCCCTGTATCAACTAATCCATTGTCCCACCAGGGGCTCCAATATCCAAGACCTAGTCATTACCACATCAGGTCTGACCATAAGCAAATCACCCTTGATATCCACATGCCACCCCCACAGTAAGGAAACCTCTGTAAAAAACTTCTCCAAAGCCAACTTCATGCTACTGAAGTCAGAAGTGACAAACTTCATGACACCCATGCAGATGGGATCTGAAAGTTCGACTGCTGAATCCTACACTAAGGCACTGTACAAGCATATCCACTCGTGCATGACTCGTGCCATCCCAAGTAGAATGAAGATGCTGTCCTCCAAAAAAAGGAAGCCAATATGGTGGTCCCCTGATATAAACAAACTATACAACAGAAGGAAGACACTGTTGCAGAAAAGAGGAAAATCCCAGGATGTAAAAAACTCCCTCACCAGCCTCAGTAAGAAGCTGAGATCCCTCATAACATCCTCAAAAGCTAGTTACGAAAATAAAATTGCCAAAGATTCCAAAGACAACCACAAGGCATTCTATAGTTATGTCAAGAATCTAAATGGCAATGCTCATATCTGCTCTGAGCTACAACAGAATGGCATTAAATATATTGATCCCAAGGATACTGCCAATATCCTGGCAGATCGATTTAGTGCCAACTTCACCCCCTCTCACCCCCTAAAGGGCTCATCTTAATACCAAAAATTGCCAAATTCTGATAATCACGGCTACACAGGTAGAAACCGCACTCTCCAAAGCTAAGAATACAGCATCCATGGGACCAGATGACATCCTGGGCTGTGTACTACATGAACTACAAAATTAACTGGCACCTCACCTATGTGTCAAGTTTAATCATAGCCTCACCTCAGGCTTCGTGCCCACTGAGTGGCGCACAGCTACAGTTATCCCACTCCACAAGGGGGGATCCATCCTGGATCCCAGGAACCACCATCCCATCAGTCTGATGAGCCTGATCTGCAAGGGTATGGAACACATTATCATGGAATTTATAAACAAAGACATTAGCAACCTTCAAACACTGGACCCCACCCAGTTTGGGTCGTGAAGGGCCGATCTTGTCTCCTGAACCTGATTGACTTCTTCGAATCAGTCTCCTGAGCTGTGGACGAGGGTAAGGCTGTCCACACAGCCTATCTGGACCTCACCAAGGCCTTCAACACCATCCCCCACTCTGGAATCATAGATAATGGGCTCAAGCTTAATGCCAACAAATGTATAGTTATCCCCTTTGGAAAAAAACATGTACCCATGAATTACCACATAGGTGGCAGTATGCTAAACATCGAAAGTGTGATGAGAGACTTAGGGACACAGGTGGACAGTGGTCTCACCTTCGATAACCACATCACCACAACAGTCAGGAAATCCTTCTATGTGGCACACCTCATCACTAAGGGCTTTTCATCCAGAAAAAAGGAGGTCATTGTCCCACTGTACTCATCCCTCATTAGACCCATTATAGAGTATAATGCCCCATTTGGTATGTACCTCACAAGATATCTGCAACAGCTGGAAAGGCCACAGAAATACCTCACTAAAAGAATCACAGGCCTAAAGCAGATGTCATATGCTGACCATCTAAAAAACTCCAGCTATACTCTGTGGCATATTGTCTACTCAGAGGTGATCTCTGCTTAACATACAAGGCCAACTCCAACCCTGAGCTGTTGGATATGCTCCACTTAAAGAAATCCCAATCTCTCAGAGCCACACGCACCAGGGATCTACACCTTGTCATCACAATGAACAAAACATGCTGGAGGGATAGGTTCCTGACCCAGAGACTCCCCATACCCTGGAATAGACTGCCCATACATGTCAAGCAGAGCACCTTCTTGGCCCTGTTCAAAAGGAACCTTGATGATTGGATGGGAGATAGGAAATTCACCCCGGGATCATGTCAGTCACCCTGCTAGACAGGAGTCCAGGGAAGTAAATATTGTGGGAAGAAATATTCAGGGAATTGTTATGGCTAGGCTTGTATAGGCCCTAGGGCCGATAGCCTAGTACCAACCTATGAACTATAGCTGAAACATGGCATGTCCACAGCTAATGGAATTTGGCTTTATTGGCCTGAATGTACACATAAAGAATTAAAAAGTAAAAAGTCATGAACATTTAACTGAAATTCTATTATGTTTTTAAAGGATAATTTGCATATACCCCATGGGCCTCCACTACAAGAGGTTTAAGGTATTACACACTGAAGATTCTTGATTGGCTGGGTCTTTCTTACAGCTTTTACTGAATGATATGCCTCTGTGATCTTTGTGCCCCTTGGGTTGGATGTTATTTGGGATATTTTGCAGGCATTTTTATGTTTACGGACATCAAGCTAGATTTTAATCTCTGTGTTTTTTAAATATATCCAGACAATCCACTTATGCCGTACTGAAGACGATAGAAAAAGACTGAAACATTGCATGCCTGCATGTAGTGGGGTTTGGCTTTATTGGCCTGAGTGTACCTAAAAAGTTAAAAGTCAAAGGCATTCACAAGCCGTATAGCTGAAATGCCAGTATGTCCTTAAGGTGTCATTTGCATATATTCCATGGGCCTCCCCTGCAGAAGGTTTAAGGTATTACACAGTGAAGATTCTATCTTGCCTGAGTCTTTTGTTGTAGTTTCTACTGAATTATTTATCTGTGTGTCCTTTTTACCTTTTGGTTTGGACATCAAATGATTAGGAGATGCAAGCCCTAGTGGTTAAAGAGGTGAATTTCTGTAATTAAGTATTACAAGACAAAAGTCCTTCTTAGAGCTTACAACACATTTTCTTGTAATTAGTTTCACTGTTTGAATTATCATTTTTTTTTACTTAGCTGTTTAGCTAAGGAGATGTTGATGAAATAGTGTGTTTGATTTAATTGCTATTAACAAAACTGAAGCCTTGATTTATGCACTGTGAAGCATTATCTGTGACAACTACATCAAGACCGCCTTCTTTAGTACCACATATACCTCTGTTTCTCAGCAATGAACCACAGAAATTTACAAACTCATTCTTTAGCTGTATCCTTCAAATCAATCATATATACAGCTAGAGACTCTTGGGAGCCTCCATTTCTGCTGATAAAAATGCAGTAGTATTATGGTAGGTTATGAAGATGCAACTCTGAGCTTCTTCTTTTTCTTTCAGCGGCTCCCATTAGGGGTCACCACAGTGGATCATCTGTTTCCATTTCTTCCTGTCCTCTGCATCTTGCTCTGAAACACCAACCACCTGCATGTCCTCGCTCACCACATCCATAAACCTTATCTTAGGCCTTCCTCTTTTCCTCTTACCTGGCAGCTCCATCCTTAGCATCCTTTTTCCAATATACCCAGCATCCCTCCTCAGCACATGTCCAAACCAACACAATCTCGCCTCTCTTGCTTTGTCTCCAAACTGTCCAACCTGAGCTGACCCTCTAATATACTCATTTCTAATCCTGTCCATTCTCGTCACACCCACTGGAAATCTTAACATGTTTAACTGTGCCAACTCCAGCTCTGACTCCTGTCTTTTCATCAGTGCCACTGTCTCCAAGCCATATAAGATAGCTGGTCTCACTACCATCTTGTAGAACTTCCCTTTCACTCTTACTTGCACTGTCTGTCACAAATCACTCCTGACACTCTTTTCCACCCACTCCACCTTGCCTGACACTCTTTTCTTTACATCTTTTCTACACTCACCATTACTCTGAACTGTTGATCCCAAGTAAACTCATCCATCTTCCCCAACTCTCCTCCCTGCTTCCTCACCATTCCTCTGTCCTCTCTCATTCACACACATATATTCTGTCTTAGTCCTCCTGACCATCATTCCACTCCTCTCTAGAGCATTTCTTCACCTCTCCAGGGTCTCCTCTACTTGTTTCCTACTCCCACTACAAATCACACTGTCATCTGCAAACATCATAGTCTGTGGGGACTCCTTTCTGATCTCATCTATTAACCTGTCCATCACCATTGCAAATAACAAAGGGGTCAGAGCTGATCCTTGATTTAATCCCACCTCCACCTTGAATGCATCCATCACTCCTACTGCGGACCTCACCTCTGTCACACTGCCCTCATACATATCCTATACCACTCTTACATACTTCTCTGCCACTCCTGACTTCCTCATACAATACCACAACTCCTCTCTAGGAACCTTGTCATATGCTTTCTCTAAGTCTACAAAAAAACAATGCAACTGCTTCTGGCCTTCTCTATACTTCTCCATAAACACCCTCAGAGCAAACATCACATCTGTAGTGCTCTTTTCTGGCATGAAACCATACTACTGCTCACTAATTATCACCTCCCTTCTTAACCTAACTTCCATTATTCTTTCCCATAACTTCATGGTGTGACTGATCAATTTATCCCTCTGTAGTTACTACAACTTTGCATATCACCCTTATTCTTAAAAATCGGCACCAATACACTTCTTCTCCAATCTTGAGTCATCCTGTCACTTTCCAAGATTCTTTTAAACAATCTGTTTAAAACCCCACTGCCATCTCTCCTAAAAACCTTCAAGCTTCCACAGGTATGTCATCTGGACCAACAGCATTTCCATTCTTCATCCTCTTCATAGCTGTCCTTACTTCCTCCTTGCTAATCAACTGCACTTCCTGATTCACTACCCCCACATCATCAAACTTTAGCTGTCTTTGTTATTCTCTTCATTCATCAGCCCCTCAAAGTACTCTTTCCATCTGCTCAACACACTATCCTTGCAAGATGCAACTCAGAGTTGAGTCACTACAAAATACATGTAATAGTAGTAACCATCAATAAAGTATTGACTCTCTATATGCTGAAACAATCTGATGCAGCTTTATTCCGTTGTTGATTTGCAGTCTTGTGTGTAATCACTATATCTTTTGAATTCCTTTTGTAGTACATATTTCAGATACAATAGCTAGTCTACCATTAGCTCAATGTTCTGCATTTTTTCTAGTCAAAAATAAAACATCATATAGTCTTTCCTTGCAGCTGACAGTTCCTAAATGTGATTCATGTGTTTTTGTTTCTAGTATGAACTGTCTGAGTTAATAAGGACAATATAAGTACAATAATCTCAAATTGTTCATAGAATTTCTCTTTGTCATTTGGACATCCAGATAAAACCATATTTGTAGCATCTGTAACTCTAAATCTTCTTCAATTTGCTATTGAAAGTCTATTAACTTTTGAGCAGTAAGAACTCGCTGCACAGACCTTCACCAAGCTCACCCAAAGATGTCTTGATTGTGCTTTGTGATCCTGCATCACTGCATGCTGTGTTTTGTTGCTTGACCTTACTTTTACTCCCTGTATGAATGTGTGAATCATTTTTTCCAGAGGACTTGCACATGCATATAAATCATTGACTATGTGTATTTTTTGAAATTGTTGCTGTTGTTGTTGTGACTTTCGGCTTTTCCCGGTTAGGGGTCGCCACAGCGGAACTCCGGTCTGCTAATGATTGGCAGTAGATTTTTATGTGCCGAGTTGCCGGCCCTGACGCACAACCTTCAACAAAGGTACGCCCATTCATGCATGTCTCCACACAGAAGACGCTCTAACTGATACTCAAACAGGACAAGGTCTTACTGTGAGGTGACAACGCTACCGCAGCACCACCACCACAGTGCATGTGTATTTTTTGAAATATAAGTACAAAATAGATTCCCCTCTTTGTTTTTTCCATACTTGAGAAAAATGATTAACTGAACTACATATGCAGGAGTTGGCTGTCTACCTTACTGCTAAACACACCCAGTACAAAGTCATGGCTGTTAATGTACTGAAGCTTCCTTTGCTACCATGCTGTTAGTCACATATTTCAAAACATGCCTTGCCTTTACATTACCGTTTTATCTATTAGCAGCAGACTCTGTTTTACACAATCTAAATACTTAGAAAACTTTTTCATCTGAAACTTCATTAATGCTGTAGAACTACACAAATTAACAACTTTCTCTGGTGCTAAATCTGTTTCCCTCTGTAGTTTATGTCTCACTGTACCTTCTTTAGTACTACACGCACCTCTGCCTCTCAGCAATGAATCATGCAAATTGCCAAACTCCAGTCTTTAGCTGTGTGCTTTCAAATCAGTCATATACACATCTATAAATTCTTGGGAACATTTATTTCTAATGAAGAAAAAATGTCTGATACTTGACAAGTTTTTTGTGGCCTCACCGTATTGCTGAGACTTACGTTTTAACACTAAGTAAGTCAAACCATTATTAAGTTAAATATATTGAATACCTGAAACACATTGTCACTACTCACATGCAGAAACTTTGCAATTTGAGCATCTTTATTCTTTTCAGAGAGACATACAGCAATGTTGTAAAGACTGAACTTGTCATAATCATTTTCACAGAATGACCAAACATGAAAAAAATAACTATTGCTGTACAGAAAAAAATAAAATGCAGGTAACCAGTACTGAAAAATGTATTCCTGTCAACTCTGATATCTTAGCACTTGTCCTTTAAAGGAGGTACAGAATGTGAAAACTTAGTATAAACACTGTTCCATTATAAAGTGCAATTAACTTCATCACGGAGTCCGTTTGGTAAACAAAACAGCATAATTTACAATATGCATAGACTCTTATTATAGTAAATTGTGATCTATATTTCTAGCATCATATTTTTCTGCAATGATATATATCAGCAGCATTGAGTTTAATTAATACTTAACTCTATAGCACTTAAAGGAAATGCTCTCAACTTCTCAGATGTGTTTCTGTAATCTTCTTTTAAAACTTTTAATAAATTTCGGGTCTATATTGCATTCTCAAAAGCTGACAATGTCGAATCTGACATTATCGACACGAGAATATTGAACGCTCAGAATCTCAAGCATGTAAAGAAAAATCTCCGTAAGGGGAGATTTCCATTTGCTGCAATGTAGTGCGGTCTCAGAGGTGGTATATTTAAGTAGAGGGGGTTGTGGGGTGCAGGGGGGCTTGCCCCCTTCTTAAACCCATTAGGGTACTTTTTTCTTTTTTTTGTTTTTGTGTTTTTATAAGGTCGACGTTTGAAGACATCAACCATATGGTGTTGACCATATGTTCGATGTTTTCATCCATCGATCTTATAATATAGACCCTAAATTTCCCATTGTATCACAGCATAGAAGTATCGTAACAAATGCCTTGCAAAATGTTTATGATGCTGCAACTACATTTGATATCCAGATAATGTGCATTATCATTAAGCACCCTATGATTATGTTTCCATACTAAGGAAAACACTGGACAGCTTTAATACCTTAAAATTGGTATAAATTATTTTATGCAAAGTATTTGTAGTTAAATTATACAGATTCTTTGTCTTACTATTTGGGAGAATAATTTATTTTGGTAAAATATGTCAGCATGGGAATATGCCTGTAAGAAATGTCATTTTTAAAACAAGAAAAATCACTATATGTAGTACTAGCATATAAACATCTTTACCTTCCTGTTTTTCTGTATATTTTTACTGCTCTGTTCTCAAAAATCTTAACAAAGCCTCATCCAACTTAAGCTACACTGTGGCTTCTGTTTTCTAACATTGATACATAGTGACACCTTTCCATACTCAGATACTCTGGTAATGTTTCTATGTAGAAAAAAATGGAGAACGGAGAGACCACAGCATAAAACCAACGATTTATTCAAATCCAGAAATTCAACAGGTACCGACAGTAAGCGCTTTCACATCCAACTTATGCTTCTTCAGACTTCATTCAAACAAAACATTCACTCCATTTAAATACATCATAAATTAGGTGAATTAACCAATTAACCAATTCCTGATCTTAAAGGTAAAATCCTTTAAAACATAATAAATGTGCAAAACATACATCTATATGAGCATAAATATAAAAAATATACAAAAAACTCTTGCTTTTTTCCCACTTTTCTGAGATTTAAAAAAGTTCAGTTACAGATTTGCAGTTCTGAACTGTTTGTAAGTTTCTTGGAGGCCATTGTTTGCTTGGGCTAAAGGGAAGTCTCTGTGTTCATCAGTGGCAGTGATAAACATTGAGCAGCCTGCCTGCCCCTGTGGGAGTGGTTACTGCCTTGAAACTGTATTTTATTGGCCATTTTGGGTCAATTCCTAACTCCTTGATCTTCCTCTCTTAAAACCCTCTTTTGCACGGTTTTGCGCATTTTTGCGCATAGCGCAACATCGGGCAGTGCCGCCTAATTTGGTTTAAACTATTCCTGGCTCCACAAAGTCTGCTCTTCACTTTTTCCCTTAGAACTGCTCTATCTCTCAAATTAAACACCACATTCTCTTTCTAAGGCCCCTCACTGGTCCAAATAAGTAATCTTGCAAGTTAGCACTAATAAACCATAAGCACTACTTACTCTTATACTCTCTACGATTACCTTGTCCCCTATTGGTCCATTTTAATTCAGTTCCCTATATTACTCTAGCATGTCCAAAGGTCAGTCAATGGTTTCCTCTCCAGTCCAGCTGGTGAATCTGGGAATTTTGAGACAATGTTACAACTGTCTCATGTACACAGACAACCCTCTCCTCCTCCAAACAGGTTCAAATATATGTGAGAGATGCAACCATATAGCCAAACTGAAGGCTGAGCTCTCTCATCTCAAAACTGGTGTAACCAGTCAGGAGGAGAAGGTAACCTCACACAACATAATTCCAGTATCACATAGTCCCACCACAACAGCGAACCAAACACATAAAAACACAAAAACATACTTGGAGGCTCTAAATAAAAATCTACCTAAGCAACAGAGACCTCCAAAGCAGACATCCAAGCAAACACTTCCCCAAAACAAAACACGTACAACACATAGCACACAAAGTCAATGTGCCAAGCAGTCACAGCCCTTAAGGCTGAATAACACACCTGATACTCTTGAAATAGGTGACTCTATAGTCAGACACACTGACATCTCGCTCACCAGGCTGAATAAAGAGAAGGTCACAGTGAGCTGCCTGTCGGGCACTAGGATCCGCCACATAACGCAAGCACTCAGGTCACTCCAAAGCAAATACAAATATGACTCAGTCATTGTACATGCTGGCGTGAATGACCTGAGACGTACCTCCTTCGACTACATGAAAAGAGACATAGAGGAGCTCTCTGATCATGTAGCCCTGGCCGGTATGACCCTGACCTTGAGCAGCATCTTACCCTCACCTAGAATGATGCCACAGTATAAAGACAAAATGATCGATTTTAACAACTGGCTAAAATTTTGGTGTCATTCAAAGGGGATCCAGTGTCTGTCAGCCTGGGATGACATGCTCGACAAGCCACATTGCTTCGCTAGGGATGGCTTGCACCTGTCACCCCTGGGCTTTTGGATATTGGCAAAGGCTCTTGCCACCCCCATAGTGCCTTTTTTAGGCAAGGCTCAAAAGTCAAACCCACCTCCATAGACAGCACAAGGAACAAGAAACTAAGGGTAATGCTGCTAAATGCCAGAAGTCTTAAACTCAAGATGCATGCACTCAAAGCTCTCCTCAGTATGGAGAACATTGATATTTGTGCAGTGACAGAAACCTGGTCCAAGGCTCCAGAGAGCACCCCAGCACTACCAGGTTATACCTCATATCATGCTTTTCGGCCCCAAAACCCGGACCGAACCACAAAATGAGGGGGAGTTTCCATATTTATCAAGGATATCCACACCTTCAGGTTAGTGGCATTGCACAAAGTATCGGAGACCATCCATGTGCAACTGACAGTGGGCAAGACTGCTTTTCAGTTTATAGCATCCTGCAGACCACCCTCTCAAAGTCAGGAATCCCACTCGGCTTTCCTGAAAACATCGGAGAACATGAAGATCTCTCCAAACACCATTATATTGGGTGACTTCAACTACCCAAACATAGACTGGGAGCATTACTCAAGCCCCAGCACCTTAGCCCAAAGGTTCCTGGAATTTATAAACTCAAATGCTATGGAACAACTAGTCACCACTCCCACAAGAGGGGAAAACATACTAGACCTGATCATTACCAACATGGGGACTCTATGCTCCATACCAGAAGTATATCCCTCATTGGTAAGATCAGACCATAAATTAATTTCACTGGATAGCCACATCCCGACCCCACCCCAGCCCAGAAAACCACAGTGAAAAACTTCTCAAAAGCGAACTTCACACTTCTCAAATCCGAAGTGGAATCATTCAAGGCCCCAGGGCCAGTGGAAACTATGGCCCAAACTGCAGAATCCTATATAAACGCATTCTACGGACATCTCCAGGAATGCATGGATCATGCTATCCCAAACAAAATCAAGACCCAATCATCCAAAGGCAGGCGTCCAGTCTGGTGGACCCCAGCCATAAATAAACTGTAGAACAGAAGGAGGAAGCTACTACATGATAGAGCAAAATCCCTAAAAGGGAAGGCATCTCTGATCAGTACTAGCAAAAAATTACGATCCCTCATAAAATCCTCCAAGGCCAGCTTTGAGAGAAAAATTGCACAGGACACTAAAAACAATCAGAAGGCTTTTTCAGTTATGTTAGGAACCTGGGATGCAACTCCCAGACTTGTTCTGAGTTGATTCTAAACGACAAAAATTACACTGAACCCACAGACATCGCCAATATCCTGGCAGACAGGTTCAGTGCAAACTTCTCCACCCCCCCCCCCCCAAAAGAGCAAGTATCTATCCCGGCAGAATGCAGCCTCCCAAACATCTCTGATGCTCAGGTGAAGGCCGCCCTCTCCAAAGCAAAAAACACTGCTTCCATGGGACCAGATGGCATCCCGGGTTGTGTCCTACATGAACTCCAAGAAGAACTAATCCCTCAAGTAAAACTGCTGTACAATCTCAGCCTCACTACAGGATATGTGCCCAAAGAATGGCATACAGCAACAGTGGCCCACTCCACAAAGGTGGCGCCTCTATGGACCCTGGAAACTATCGCTCCATAAGCCTGACTAGCCTAGTCTGCAAGGCTATGGAGAGAATCATCATGGAACTCATAAACAAAGACATTGGGGACCTACAGACACTAGATCCTACCCAATTTGACTTTGTCAAGGGCAGATCCTGCATTTTGAACCTGGTTGACTTCTTCTAAACAGTCACCAAGGCCATAGATGAAGGGAAGGAAGTCCACACAGCCTATCTGGACCTTGCAAAGGCATTTGACACAATACCCCACTCGGGCATCATAGATAAGCTATCCAGCCTAAATATAAACCCCTATGTCACAAGATGGGTCACAAACTGGCTCAAAGACAGAACCCACAGAGTCAGAGTTGCTGGAGCCATGTCAGACTCGAAAACGGTCACAAGTGGCATCCCACAAGGTTCTGTCCTGGGACCTCTCTTGTTTGATATTTACTTTTCTGAAGTACAGGCCAACGTGGGAGGACTATGGCTCACCAAGTTCGCAGATGACTGCAAACTGGGCGCCATAATCGACTCTCCAGCTGACACAAACATCCTTCAAAAAGGTCTCGCAGAGACAGATAACTGGTGCCAGAGCCATGGTCTAAAGCTAAATGCCAAAAAGTGTATAGTCATACCCTTTGGCAAAAACAATGTGCCCACAAATTACCACATAGGTGGTAACCCATTAAGTACAGAGAAAGTAATTAGGGATCTGGGGACCCAAGTTGATAGCAATCTCTCCTTTGACAACCACATTGCCAAAGTGGTTAGAAAGACCTTCTACATAGCCCACCTCAACATGAAAGGGTTCACATCTACATCAAGAGAGGTAATCGTGCCCCTTTATTCATCCCTCATCAGGCCCATCATAGAATACAATGCCCTTTTTGGGATGTACCTTACCCAACACCTGCAGCAATTAGAAAGACCCCAAAAGTACCTCACCAGGAGGATCAAGCGACTCAAACAGATGCCATATGCTGCTCGGTTAAAAAAACTCCAGCTCTACTCAGTTGCACACTGCATACTTCGAGGCGATCTATGCCTGACATATAAAGTTATGTCCAACCCAGAATTAATGGGCATGCTCCACCTCAGTAAATCTAAATCCCTTAGAGCCACGTGCTCGAGGGACTTGAACCTCAGCACAGAAATAAATAGAACATGCTGGAGGGACAGATTCATAACCCAGAGGCTCCCTTCGCTCTGGAATAGAATTCCAATTCATGTTAGGCAGAGCGCCTCACTGACTCTCTTCAAGAGGAATCTTGATGAGTGGATGGGGGATCGTAGGTTTGTCCCAGGGATTACTTCTGTGTCACTATTAGACAGAGGCACAGTAAACTAAACTTTAAAAAGGGCACAGTATACTCAAATCAAGGGGTGGCGTAAGCCAAACACAATCGGGCTAGGCTTATAAATGCCCCAGGGCAGATAGCCTAGTATGAACCTATGAACCTATGAAATATTTTAAAAGTGACTTAAGCCTTCTAGCGGCAAGTAAAGGTTTTATAGAGGCCTGCTCATTAAGACCAGGGCACGTATCGGCCTGTAGCTTAACTATTAAATATAGTTATTTTTGACATTTTTCTTGTCTCCTAACCTTAAGCCACATTCTACCCTACAAAAAACTAAAAATTGAAAGGTATGTGTTCTATTGACCCTTATATGTTTAGCTAATGCACTTCTTTCGATATCATCATTACAGATAGCCGAAAGATGTTCCCTAACTCTATCACGAACTGACCTATTCGTCATACCTACATAAAATGATGAGCAGTCATTACAAACTGCTAAATATATCAAATCATTAGTGGTGCATGTGGCCTTAACTTTAAATTCATATCTATTACCAGTAATGGGGTGTATGAAAATTATGTCCATGCTCAAAGCTTTACATATACTACACTTACCACAAGATACTATGTATGGTTGAACTACCAGCTTATCTTGCAAATATTGTTTATTCGTACTGCACAACAATCTCTTTAAATTCTTTTTATTCTTATACTTAAAGTGTGGTTTATCTCCCACAAATTCTTTAATTTGTGCATCAGATTCCAGAATAGACCAATTCCGTTTCACAACATCCCTTACTACATTAGTTTCCAAGTTAATATCACTCATATATGGTTTGGCTGTTGTACTTCTTAAATTTTTAACATATCCAAGGTTATAATCAATTTCTTTCAACTTATATTTACGTTCAACCAACTCACCCCTAAAGGTGTCCAGGTCATTCATAAGAGTTTTATCATTAGTATTTAACCTGGATATCCTCATCGCTTGTCCCTTTATTATATTTCTATACACGTGTGCAGGATGCATGCTATCTCCAGATAAGATGCTATTTCTTCGACATGTTTTTCTATACAAAGTAGTAGAAAAGACACCATCGTGATCTTTCATAATGGCAACATCTAGAAAATCTATCATTGTTTTGGAAGCTTTCAATGTAAACTTCAAAAAACTTGTACTGCCATTCAAATAATCTACAAATTGCATCAACTGCATATATGATCCGGTCCAAATTAAAAAAAGATCATCTACAAAACGTTTATATAAATAAACATGCGACTTATGGATATCATTCATCAAAATTGCCTTCTCTTCCCATTGTGCCAACACAATATTCACGTAACTGTTGGCATAGGGTGTGCCTGTCACAACCCCTACCCGTTGCAGATAGTATTTCCCTTTAAATAGCATCACATTATTCTCCAATATAATTTCAAGTAGCATGCATATTAAATCTATTTGTATTGCACCATATGTACTATTATTCTCTAAGTACACGTTTACTGCCTCAATACCATAGATATGGGGTATAACTGTAAATAAAGAATTTACATCTAAAGTTACCAACCAGCTTTCCTTCAACATACTCTGATTATTCATGATAACAGATGATAAATCACATAACAATTGTTTGCTATCCTTTAAAACCTGCTCAGACCTATCAACCACAGGCCTTAACCACTTCTCAACAAAACCTGATAATTGATGGGTAAGCCACCCTCTACCAGACACAATCGGCCTTAGTGGGGGTTGCTGGGATTTTTATGCAGCTTAGGTTGGCCCAAGTTTATTAATTTTAATACGTCATAATAACTTAAACATTTATGTCCATGGATGCCCTTGGTATATTTCCACTCTACTTTTTCCAATTAACCTATGTTAGTTTTATTATAAGGTTTCCGTATTATTATTCCATACACTAGTTTGGATATAATGTAACTTACAAACAAGACTGAAGATTAATGATTTGCATGACTCACTACTTAGAGACATAGTTGTGTCATATATTAATGATTGGACTGATGAACTAAATAATGTTAGGCATAGAACAAATAGAACAGATTTAGGAAATGATGCATCTGTTTTCTGCAAAGATCATTCAACCCCTAGGAAGGAAGACGATGCCCCTGACAACTTTGGAATTCTGGATGCAAGTATTCAGCAATCTGAGGATCCAGTTTGTTTAGAAGGAAACAAAAAAGAAAGAAAGGAAGTAGTTCTCAACAAATAACAAGGAAGAAAAAGAAACTGACTCATGACTGTAAAGGAAAGAGAATATATAGTAAAAAAAGGATTCTGCTTTGTTATGTATCACACTGGTGACAGGGAATGAAGATATCTGTCTATCAGAAAACCATCAGTCTACAGAAAAAGGCATCACCTTTCCAATGGAAGAGGTAGAAAAAAAGGCAAGGGGCAGGTGAAAAGGAAGAAATCAAAACTGAACGTGGAAGGATTGAAGAGAAGTACTGTAAGAAAAAAGAAGAGAAAGACAGATGTTGACTACATGGCTCAAGCTGAGGATTTACAGTGTCAGATGGATGAGAATTTAATACACAATGAAAACAGTGGAATTAATAAGACTAACAAGTGATGAAGCTCTATCCTTCGTAACAATTGATAGAGCAGATATTACTGTTTCAGAGCTGGCCAGCAAAGATAGTCTTGTAATTGGAGATTCAATTAATAGAGGAACTGATACTTATATTTGCAGAGATGATAATAAACATTGAATAGTGTTATGCTTACCAGGAGCAAAAATAGAAGATGTGAGACAAGCCTTGGAATACCTTAATGTAAGGAAGTATGGATCTGTTTTTATTCATGTAGATGCAAATGATGGCACTTGCAATGATTCTCTGACTGTTAGTAGGGAACTGGCAGCCTTCTTAGATAGTATAGCTTGTACTAGTATTAGGACATATTTTTCCACAAATCACCTATAGAAACAGTTCACAGATAGCTACATTTGATGGCACAGTGGTGCAGCGGTAGTGTTGTCACCTCACAGCAAGAGGTTCTCTAGTTCGATTCTTGGTTGGGGTGCCTTCTGTGTGGTCTGCATGTCCTCCCTGCATTTGTGTGGGTTTCCTCCGGGTGCTCCGGTTTCCTCCCACGTTACAAAAACATGCGTCTGGAGTGTTTCTCCCCGGGCCTCCGCTGAAAACTGGCTTTGTTCCAAGTCGGACTTTCCCGGTTAACAAATGTCAAATAAAAAAAATAAATAAAATAAAAAGGATAGTCAGGTCACTGTGAATGAAAAGATTTTTGGGGTAAATACCTACATGGAAAAAATGTCCTGTTTTAAAAAATGGAAATATGTAGAGAATGTATGTTGTGTTTTGGGCACACATCTTAAGACAGGATGGTGTACATTTGTCAAGATCAGGGAGGAGAGTTTTTGCAGCAGATATTTTGCAATATTTGACAAAAGCTAGGCAGGATTTTTTGCCAGGCCAAAAATTTAACAGTTCACAGATAGCTACATTTGATGCATTTCTGATGGTTGTTAATGCTAGGAGCATTAATAATAAGCTTTTTATATTGGAAAATTTGCTACATTCCCACAAGATTGATGTTATTGCTTGTGCAACATGGTTAAAAACAATGATGGGAAACCAGGTCTGTCAAGGTATAAATGTTTTTACTGTAACAGACATTCTAACAAAAAATCAGGTGGAAGTATTATGATAGGGATTAAAGATAGCTATGAGATCTGTGATTATTACATGTTCAGTGATAACACCAATACTATAGACTGTGTAACTGTGACAATAAAGACAACCCTGAGATATATAACAATTGTTGGAGTGTATAGACCACCAAAGTCAAGTGCCGATTACCTAGAGGAATTCATATGTTTCTTGCATGAAACACAGGAGGGAAGAATGATATTAGCTGGGGACTTAAATTTACAAGAAACAGACTGGAATAATATTGATTCAACAATGTTAGTAAAGAAATTATTCACAGCATATATTCAGGAACAAAAATTGCTTCAGACTGTAAAAACTACCAGGGAACGGAACATACTAGACATTGCTTGTGTTCCCAAAGAAATTACTATAACTTCAAGTCAACTTTCCACCATTGATGTGCAGTGATCATGGGGTTATAAAGGTTAATTTGTTGCTAGATAATTCTGCCAAACTGAAATCTAAGCCAATGCACAGAAGGTTAATTACAGATTACATGGAAGCAAAACAGTCACTGTGTAAAACTAACTGGAGTGAGGTGGTCAGTGGAAAAACTACAGATGGAATGTGGAAAGTTTTGAAAGAGAAATTGTTTGAGTGCAAAAAAAATCAAAACAATTGTTAACATCAGGATCTAGGCATACAACATCAGAGGGATATATTTCCATAAAAACAAAATATCTGATTAAGGTGAGAGACAAAAAATATAAGAAATGGAAGAGATGTTGAACTACAATTTTGAAAACTGAAATAAACAAGTTGGACAAAAGTGTGAGACAATATCAAGAAAAATTTGAAGAAAATTTATATAAAGATATTGAGCATAGTAAGAAACCGTTTTACAGATACATAATATGTAGTAGGAGTAAAGACACACAAACTGATAAACTGTGTGTAGATTCTAAAATTTATTCTTAGACACAACAGATTATAGATATATTTACAAAATCTTATGCAAAACAGTTTGGCTACACAAAAGGGGTGATAAGTTGTCCTAGTGACATTCAGGTAACCCAGGATACTGGAATAAAATTAGATTATATTGAAAAAGAACTGAGCAAACTGGATCCAAGCAAAGCGCAAGGAGGAGATGGAATTAGTAACAATGACCTGAGAACACTTCATCAAGAGCCTACAGTACCATTATATCTATTATTTACTAGGTCACATTAATATGAAGAGATTCCTCAAGATTGGAGACATGCACTTATTAACCCTGTCATTAACTGAAAGGGGAGTAGGACAAACCCAGAGTCATACAGACCCTTAAGTCTACTTTCATGTTGTGGAAAAATAATGGAGAAGGTAATATTGGATAAGTTATTGTCAGAAATGGATTGGTTGGGACTTGAAACCATATATCAGCATGCATATGTTGAAGACAGATCTGTTACCACCTGTAACATGATGTTCAATAACAATATAATAACAGCTATGAATGAAAAATTGTGTTGTGATATCATTTATATAGATTTAACTTCAGCATTTGACAGGGTCATACACAAAACACTAATCAGTAAATTAGTAAACTATGTATTGATGTACTCTTGATAAGATGGATAGCTGCATGGCTTACAAGTAGGACATGGCAAGTATCATAACTCAACTGGACAGGTGAAATCCTTGGTTACAGTCAAGGTGCCCCACAAGGCTCTATCCTAGGCCCTTACTTATTTAGAGTGTATCTTTCAGAGCTAACTTTTTCATCTGAGGTGTTCTACAGTCTATATGTAGACGACTTGAAATTGGGTAAACTGGTTACATGTGTTACAGATAAGGCATGTCTGCAAAATAACTTGACTAAATTGACCATTTGGGCACAGGAGAATAATATGCTGATAAATACATAAAAAATAAGCATATGAGATTTGGGAGACATAAATTGAAAGGTGACTATTTAATACAGCACACAGTGATTGAAACTTTAGACTCATTTAAGGACCTGGGTATATGGGTAGATTCAGCTATGAGTTTTTCTAATCATAGCAAACAATTGGTTAATGATAGTTATAGAACTATAGGTTGTATAAAAAGATTTATAAAATCTAGGAAATCAAAAATAATGAAGTCACTGTTTATTAGTTACATTAGACCCAAACTTGAGTATGGAATAACAATATGGAAACCCTATAAGAAAACAAGCATGAGTAAACTGGAAAGAGTGCAGTGGAAATGTAATAAGGGCATCCATGGATGTGAAAATTTAAGTTATTATGAAAGACTAAAATATCTGAATTTGTACAGTGTCTCTTGCAGATATCTAAGAGGAGATCTTATTCAGGTATGTGGGGCATTTAGAGACAGCTACCTCTGGGAATGTTTGGGGTTATCAAAAAGTAGTAGAGAATCATCAGACAACCTGTGTAGAAGATTCTATAGGAATGAGAAGTGTACTAATGGGTTCTCTGGCAGATGGAACAGACTACCAAATTACATTAAAGCAAGTACTAGTTTAGATATTTTTAAGAACAGCCTGGACACTTATTATGGGAACAAGTGTTTTGGTATATTGACAAGCTAGAAGGGCATTAATGCCCGTGCTTGAAATATTTGCATGTATTTATGAATGTATGTATTGTAGATACAATCCATACACTGTGCCCCACTACTCTGTGCAAATATATATCCAGAAACATGTTCTTATTTTCACAAACATGACTGATAAAGGAAAACTAAGGTAATTACTATGCAGCTTTTTAAAAAATATTGCAATCCCCCCTCGTTTCACAAAAGAATTAACCATTTCTTTCTGTAAGCCTTTTAATGGCCAAATGCTTAGATATCGGAGTTGACAAAAATAAATTTTTCAGTACTGGTTACTAGCATTTCATTTATTTATTGTGCAGTAGTAGTGAGAGGTTAAACTTATGCAAGTATATTTTCCAAGCTTCTGCCTAATTTCCCTGTAGAATCGGTGCTCCTGGCAGAATAAGTGACATTGATAAACCCATGATGAGTCTTAACTGGACCTTAAAAGAAGTAACTGAAGTTTTCAAAAAGTCAGAAGGTACACTTTACTAAATGAGAATCATTTCAGTATTTTAAAATGAACTTCATTTTCAAATTGGTGGTTTATGGAGGCTTTTCTGCTATAAAATAAAATAGTGAATAATTGTTTTGTTTTTCTGTTAAATTTCAAATCTAGTCACTCTTCAGTCTAGGGAATGACTCATTTAAACTGGAAAATACTGTTTTTTCATTAATCCAAAAGCTGTAAAAAGGAAGAAGAATTTAGATGCTTCAATGGTAGTTTTCTCAATTGAACTCAGGAATGGCTAGACTTACGAAAACCTGCTTTTATGAAAAATAATACAGTCTCATTACAACACCATGTTTTGCATGATTTCTGAAGGGACCAATATCTTTGTGTACTGCTACAGCAGCAGCATAAACAGAGGGAGATGCCAGACTTAGGTGCCACTATAGTGTTTACTCATGTGGCACATGTGAAGAAGAGGAAGTCATGTGACATACCGCATGCAAGTTCCTATGGGTACTGAATGCACACTGTTCTATACACTGCAAGCAGTGGATGTTAACATGAGAGACGGCAAGCAGGCAAAGTAATTTCTTTTTGAAGCAAAGATAATGAAAAGAGGATACGAATGAGTGTGAGAGGTTTGTATCAGACTAAATGCTGGTGAAAGAGGATAAATAACGTGAACAAATAATAATTCTTGCAAAGAAGTGACTGATAATGGCACATTGCAAAATCTAGTCTTTAGAAGCACTCAGAGTTAATCTGAGAGAGAGAGACAGAGTGATATGAATGAAAATTTGATACTTAAAAGAGGAGCGGTTAAGGTGAGCAGGGACTGAACTATACAGTGGGCATAAAACTGCCCTGCCTTTACCTCATTGCCAAATTCACTTAAGGAGACCAAAAGAGGTCCTTATTTCGGTGGATATTCATGTCACCTGATACTGGGTAGAGTTATGCTGTGAATGAAAAAACAATCTCTTGATGTATGTCTGGTTGACAGCATCGTACAATTATCTTTCTCACCCCATCGGTAAACAAACTGGGTAAAATCATCACAGCAAGCCAGATGCCCAGCAAGCACAGGTTTATATGATAACATCAAAGTCTTACAACTTCGAATGTTATAATATCGAACCCATTAGATCGAAACACCAGAAAACTGAACAGTTGATGGATTCCAAGATAGTGGTCGGCTAGTTAGCACCCTACCCATGAGCTCCTACCGTTAATTTTTATTTTTTATAGCCTTAAGTGTTTCTAAATGGATGTAATTATTACTCGGTGATACAAGAGACTAATATAACTTATCTGAAGTTAATTGGTGGTCTGTTTTCTGGCAAAAACTGTAATTTTTTCCTGTTTATCCTGTTTCTGGGACAAGGAGTATGAGTTTTCAGGAGGCCTGTGTGAGAAACTTTGTGCCTGACAGGATTCGCGCTTCTGGTATTTGGCGCTCCTTATTTCTGTATTGTTCATCGGAATTCAGTCATGTCAGAAAGTGCGGAGAATATGGATGCCCAGAATTCTAAGGCAAAAATCTCCTCAATCCTTTCTCCTGAGAAAGATAACACATGTAAAAGGCAGAGAACTTCAAAAACTGCTCTGGATAGTAGTTCCTCAGGTAATAAAACAAATGCCAAAACAAAACTGAACCAAATCTTCATATCAAGATTTGAAAGTTGCGCTTCAACCAATTCAAGATGCTGTCCAGCTTATTTCTGACCAAATGTCTGGTCTTACTAAATCTATTAACCAGATAGTACAGAGAATGGACACATTAGAGCAAAAAACACAAAATAATGACTTTAAAATTAGTCAAGTGTCTGATATTACAAAAAACAATTCTGTACTTATTGAGGAATTACAAACTAAACTAACAGATCTGGAAGCGAGAAGCCGTCGTAATAATATCATTATTAGGGGGCTACCTGAAACATATGATAACCAAAACCTTATTTCAATTTGTGGACAGATTTTCAGTGCACTTTTGGGTCCGAGTATTACTGCTGATAAAATAATAATTGAAAGGGCACATAGAGCAATTAGACGCAGACAGGATTCACAAATCCCTCGCATCATTTATACAAAACTGTTGAACTTTCAGGATGCGCAAAACATTTTACAGTCAGCAAAGAAGCAAAAAACATTGTTATGGAACAGTCATAAAATTACTTTTACTCAAGACTTGCCACATCAAATAAAATTGAGTAGGCAGAGGCTAGCTCCCTTCTGTGCTGATTTAATTAAAAGAAATATAAGGTTTCAGATGAGATATCCGAGTGTTCTTTTATTTACATATAAAGAGGTTAAGTACTCAGCGAGTGTTCCGTCGGAAGCTAAAGAAGCTTTTATTAAAGCTTTTAACTCTTACCCAGTGATATGAAAAGGTTTTTGGTTATCTTTCAGTTTGCTTTACACTATCGTTGTGAAGAAATGCTGTTCTCCTACAAGTGCTGAATTGTGCAAATGTTTTTATGCGAGTAATATTTTGTTCAGCATGTGTGGTTGTTCAAAGACTATTTTTTTTTTTTTTTTTTTTGTGACTGTTGAGGCTTATTTCTGTCAAATATGCTAACAAAGTAAGTAAGCCTTGCTGTTGGCTTAACATTGTTTCTGTTATGGCGTGAGTTCTTGTTTAAAGACCGTATCTGAACTATTAAGCGGGAAAATCGGGTAAGAGATAGAAGAATGTATGACTCTGCAGATGCCAGTAAGCCAAGATGTTCCGAATTTGAGACTGTAGAGGTGTCTTGATTTGTTCGGAAGAATTTTCTCCTGATATATTTCCTCTTTGTGGCTCTCTGCGAGTATTATGGTTCTCATCTAACTGTAAGAAGCGGAACCTTTGCTTGTGATACTGTTGCTGAGATGCTGATGTGCTCCACTTCAAGAGGTGTCCTACAGTGAATGTTCATTGTTCTGGACTTCATTCTAGAGACATTTAAGAAACAGCGATATAGTTTAATATATATTTAATGTATTACTTGTTAATGTATGTCTTATTGCATGATGTATTGGTCGGGTGTACATGAACCATTTAGGTTATATATAGATTCTAGTTAGATAAGTTAATTTTTTTTTTCTCTTTTATTTATGGCTATTCTCATTATTCGATATGATCTCGTGGGGGTGGTATATATGGGTTCTAACATAGCTGGGTCTTGGAAACATAGTGTGCTGTATATATGTACATATTGTTGGAGTTTTGTTTTGTTACTTAATTTTTATTTAATCCTTTGTTATAACAAGAAATATTATGCTAACATTTTATTAGCTTTACAGTCGTTTGAGATATTATCTCCTTCCATTAACATTGAGGGGTGGGTAGGCACTGGGGTGGTATGGAAGGATTCTTATTGCTGTCGATTTTGTTTCTTTCCTTGTCATTTTTCTATGCTTATTATCGCCATTTTATGATTATAGATAAAGGACAGTATGGAAAATATAGGAGAAGATTAAAATAAAAGTCAGTTATGTATTTACTAATAAAAGTGAGCTTTTGGTTTTACACAGTCTCTGTATTTACTCTCTTAGGTTTTTCCTTTCTTTTACAATAAATATATACTAGTCCCAACTAAGTTTATTGTATTATGACTTTATATATAGATTCGTGGAATGTTAGAGGGTTGCAAAATAGGTCTAAAAGGGCGCTTATTTGTCACCTGATTCTCAAATCATATGCGAATATATGTTTCCTTCAAGAAACACACCTGTATGATAGCGATTGGGCAGGAGTGAGAGAGAAGAAATGGGTGAAACTTATTATTTCTTCAGGTAATAGTTCTAATGCTAGAGGTGTAGTGATAATTATCAAAAAATCTTTTCAGGGTACCATACTTAATATAAGATCTGATGTTAATGGCAGATGGTGTTTTTTCACGTCTCAATTTCCTAATATTAATAAACCTATTATATTTTTTTAATTTATATGGCCCATGTTCCCAGCAATATATCTTTATTACAGAAATTCATAATATTTTGGCAACCTTTAAAGATCATTATATTATAGTTGGGGGTGATTGGAATGCTGTGATTGACCCTATTGTTGATCGTTCTAATAAAACTTCCTATTATTGGTACAATACTCAATCCTCATCTGCCTTGGAAGATTTGATGTTTGACCTTAGTCTTACTGACCCTGTTTCTTTAAAAGACCAAATAACGAAGAGGAGCTATACACTTATTATTCAAAATGCTCCAAATCTTGGTCAAGATTAGACTTCTTCTTAATCTCGAATTTTCACTCACTTTGATATTGCTCTATTCTTGGATCCTAGATCCGTATTCGATCACTCTAAGATTTCATAAACATTAATCCTATTCATAAAAAAAATTTCCCTCTAAACATAATAATTGGACACTTAATAATAATTTACTCCGTAATAAAGACATTATCCAGGAAATTACTGAAATACTATCTAATCTTACCCTTACTCTGATAGTTCTGATATACCTTTGATATACAATGGGCAGCTTGTAAAGCATATGAGAGGTATTTTAATTAATAAAGCCTCTTTTCTTAAAAGGAAATATAAGGATAAAGAAACTGAACTTACTTAATAAACTACTTGTACTAGAAAACAACAAAAATAATTGTAGATCCCAAGAGAGATGATTTAATAAATGACTTACAATCCCAATTACTTCAATTACATAAACAGAACCTAACCATTTTTGAACAAAGGATGATTGCTACCTACTCTGAATGGGCACAAACTCCATCTAAATTTCTTGCAAAATTAATTAGAAACAATCAAGAACCTCCTAAGATATCTCGTTGCACTTTGATAATAAGATTTATAACTCTGATCAAGAAATAATACAACTTTTTTCTAACCTTTTCTCTGACCTATATTCTAACGGAAATACAAATAGTTCTACGCATACAAATATGATTGAGTTTTTTAACTCTATTAAATTCCTCCATAAGTAAAAATCAAGGAGAATTGCTCTCAGCCCCTATAAGTCTACAAGAAATTCAAGACGTTATCTCGAATCTCAAGGTTGGAAAATCACCTGGCCCTGATGGGTTTACAGCCAATTCTTTAAAACTTATAAATTATTGGTTTCTTCTATATTATTAAAAGTATATAATTATGTAATAAAACATGGTATCTCAGACTTATATTGGAATACTTCGAGAACAATTTTAATCTTAAAAATCAAAAGGACAAATCAGATCCACAATTATCGTCCCATTTCTTTAATTAACATTGACATAAAGATTTTAGCCTCTCTTTTAGCAAATAGACTTAGAAAAATTCTTCCTTCTATAATATCCATGGAACAATCAGGCTTTATGTCAGGTAAACATACTTGGGATAATACCTTAACTCTAGATTCATTAATGCATATACTGAAGAAAGACAAAAATCCAATTTATGCCTTGATATTAGATGCGACGAAGGCTTTTGATAGGGTTAACTGGATGTTTCTTTTTCTTTCCTTATCATATTTCAACATTCCCTCTTCTTTCATAGATATGATTAAAGTTTTATATAATAACTCCTCGACTTGCCTATGGATAAACAAAATTTTATCAAAACCAATTCGAATAACTAATGGTACTAGACAGGGTTGTCCGCTATCTCCTTTTCTTTTTAATATATTCATTGAACCCTTATTTCTTTATATAAAATCAAATACATTTCATATGATTCCTAGAGTAATAAAGACTAATGTTTCTTTGTCAGCTTTTGCTGATGATTTAATCATTTATTTTCAACTTCCTAACACTGATCTTCATAAGATTGTATCTTCCATTGAGGTCTTTTCTAAAGTTTCAGATTATCAAGTTAATTTTCAGAAATCTCACATTTTTCCTATAAATCCTCAGGGACACAATTCAAAGTATTTTCCTTTGTCTTCTTTTAAAATTACTTTTGATATCAAATATTTAGGGATTTTCTTTAGGCATAATCTTTCATCTACATTTCAAAATAATCTCCTTAAATCCTGGTCCAAAATAACTCTTGATATTCTTAGATGGCAGAAACTGAATTTATCGTTTTGTCTAAAGCTGCTATAATTAAAATGAATATTCTGCCTAAAATTCTCTTTCAATTCAATGCTGTAGATCAGGTAATACCTAAATCTTTTTTGTCTAAAATATGTAGGGATTTAGCTAAATTTATCTGGTATCCAAAATCTGTGAGAATTGCATATGATAAACTAATTATTCCTAAATCGGGGAGGATTGGGACTTCCAAATTTTCAGTTATATTACTTCATTATTATGCAAGTAGGTTATTATGTATTTCTAAATTTAAATTAGAGACTACAATTCTTATCCTCTCTGGTCTAAAATATGGTTTCAACATGTTACAAGCCTGAATTTAAACCGAAACCCTCCCTTTTCTCTTAAAAGATTCCTTAAAAATCTCAAACTTTCAAATAATTTAAAACATAAGATTATTATTTTTCAAAATTTAATGAAACTTATAAATTTAGATAAAACCTTTCCCTTACTTCAACCCTTACATCTAAATCCTAATATTACAATTAATAATCTTCCTGTTAATCTTTCTAAATTCCCGGAAATTAAAAACTTGGTGGTCTGGGATATACTCAAACATAATAAGGAATCATTATCTAACCTATGTGTGATTTTGAAGATAAATAAAACTTATATATCGTTAATTAGACAATTGAGAGATATTATTAAACTTAGATTTATACATCTTTTGGATAATGGACAAAATATACCCTTATTAGAATCTGTTTTGCATAATCTTACTCTACCCAAGAATATGATTTCTAATTCATATAAACTTATATCGTCTATGATAAATAATAGTCCATGTCTTTTTTCAAACTATTGGAATAATTATCATCCTCTTCTTTCACATAATCAGAAACTTTTGTCCATAAAGAACACTATCAATTTTTCCCCCTTTAAGAATCTTTTTTACACACAATTAATGATTAACAATAATACATATTTTACTCCAGCTAGATTAGCAAAAATTGACCCCAATAAATCTTCTTCCTGCCCTTGCTGCTCAGCACCCTATGCTGATCTATTTCATATTTTTTGGTCTTGTTACCATACTCACAAACTATGGACTTCAAGTTAAAGGTCCGTCTTCAAAAATGGGATACCACAAATCGACCCTTTGTTGGGAGTTAGCCATCCTTCACATACCTATGTGTACTCTTTCTTTATTTGATACCCATGTTTTGGTTTTATATGTTCTCTCATGAAATTGTACATCTCTAGAAATTGGTTGGACCGTACTAAGCTTTGTTGGAATAACTTTAAAACATTGGTATTTACTTACATGGCTGCTCACAAATTCATTAATAAGAGTCCTAAGAAGAGGGCCCTGTTTCTAAAAATTTGCTCCAAAGTCAATACACTTATCCTTATTTCTAGTTGAGTTAATTCAGTGGTTTGTAATTTAATTCTAATATCTAGTACTATTTAATTCCTGCTATATTATATTTTTCTTTGTTACGACAGCTTGTGGGGAAAATTGTTGAAAATTTGTGATTTCTATTAGTATACTGTGTATTTTATTTATCTTGTTATTTTTCTTGTTATAATTTTAATTGGTTTGGTTTTTATTGTATTAAAATAAAAATACCAATAAAAAATTTTTTTTTTGAAAAAAAAAAAAAAAGAAAACTGAACAGTCAGAATAGCAAATTTTTTCCCAGGGAAAAATTTGCTGTTCAGACAAACATACACACAACACAAGCACACCAAAATAAATAATCCACACACATACACTTCACAAAACCCTACACTAAACCATACATACACCACTAGCTATCCACTTACCTTAACCCAACCCTAACCCTAAGGTCCCTAACTATCGCACACTCACCTGCTCCCTAACCCTAAAGTCCCTATCGCACACTCACCTTACCCACTCCCTAACCCTAAAGTCCCTATTGTACACTCACCTTACCCGCTCCCTAACCCTAAGGTCGCGATCGCACACTCACCTTCATTCGGACACTTACCTTAACCCGGTCTGTAACCTTCGCTCCACAGTCGAGGAAATAGCTAAGCTGCAGAAACGGCCCACCGAATACTTTCCCTAGGAAAGTATTCGGTGTTCTGCAGCTTCGCTATTTCCAGCATTCACTGAATAGGGTTTGATATTATAACATTCGAAGTTGTAAGACTTCAATGTTATAACATAGACCCAGCAAGCGCAGGGGCCAAAAATAGCATATAAAGAGATCTCTAGATTATTCAAATCATGTAGACCAGCTGCAGCGGCTGATAGTACAGAAACTAACACCTACTATAATAATATTCACCAGGAAATTACACTTTCTGAGTTGTGCATGCATGCCACCCACAAACATTCCTTACCAGGAGAATCATTGGAATTGAACCCTGTTCTACATGGATCACCTTAAAGCCCTATCTCTATACTCGGTCTACTACAGATTACTGAGAGGTAATCTATGTTTGGCTTGCAAGGCATCCATGGATCCAGTTCTGTTAGACCTTTTGCATATCAAAACAAACATCATCAAAACCATTAGATACAAGACTTTATATTTTGCTTGTTACATAAATAAGACGTTGGTGAGAGAGATATGTGTCTCAGTAGATCCCAATACCCTGGAACAGACTCCCCAGTGATATGAAGCTTAGTCCACCCCTAACTCTATTTATGAGTTAACTTGACCAATGGATGGGAAATCAAAAATTCACCCTGTGTCTGGCCCGTATGTCTCTGACAGATAGAGGCAGGCAGTAATGCCCAAACAAACATACCCCACTCCAGCCTACGTAACCTCTAGAAACTTCCTGACTAGCATACCCCCTCATAATAAATGCCCATGATATATAGGGACACAATTGGGTTGGACTGCACAGCTTGGCTTATAAGGGCCTTGGTTGCTGTTAGCCTATTATATACCTATAAACCTATGACCTTCAGAGTGACCCCCAATCATAATTATCATAACTGACGTCAAGAAGTATACTTTCCTGTTACTTCTTACACAAGTACTTTTTTTAAGTTTTGGGGAAGAATAAAAAAGGCAAATTAGTTGTTTTTGTATTATAGGAGATGCTTCCTTCAAAATTTTCTGTTTCTTCTAATATTTCTATTTTTTACATAAATATTCAATTAAAAATCTGAAATGGAGGTGTTTATTATAATTTAGAGTGCTATTCATTTTCTTTTATTACCTCCAGTTCTTGTTGTACTTGTTTGGGGTCTGGTACATGCTCATTAATTTACAGAATTGCTATATTTTCTCACCTACATTGACAATGCAGCATAAAAAAGCAGTATGACATAGACAGGACATTGTAAGATTCTAAGCTTTTCATGACCCTTCTACAATCATTGTCCACATATTATATAAAAATTATCATTGGGTCTGTGATTGTAACCAACATCACCCTGGATCTTCACTAAATTATTGCAAAGCTCCTTTACAGTTCTCACATCACTTTATCTGCCATATATACTTCTAACCTGCTAATGAATCTATACATTTTTAGATATCTAATTTATATCTGTTTTGAAATTTTCTTTCATTATCTGCTGTTTTATTTCAACATATCCATCATCAGACACCATCACTTCACCTTTGCAGTTGCAATTCCATTACTATAATTCATGTGCCCATGGTACAAAGATGGAGATCAAATTCCAGAAAAAAAACACTTAAGACACACAGATTTATTGCCTCTATATATCCTGGTATAAACCCACATAAATGTAACCTACATTATTATATTCAGTTCTACAGCTAGGATCCTAAATCATTTTCTCCCAGATGACATTAAAGAAAAAGGGTGGAATAAACCACCTGAAAAGGCATTTTGGATGGGATACACAGCTCAAAATGTCACTGCTCTATTTACCTAGACTGCTTATAGCTCAACAATTGTTCCTGGAAACCTACTTCTAAATATATATGTTTTTTTTTTCATATATACTCTCCAACCTCCACTGTACAGACATTGTCACTTGCATCTAAAATCAGCTAAGATAATTACCTGTTCTCCAGTGTTTTTTATTTTCCATTTCTGTGGACTCACATCCTTTCATTATAATATCCTCTGATCTATTGCAGGCAACTAGTTTCTCCTCACAGACTACTAGTGTCTTCTGCATCCCTCCAATCATCTCTCTGCAATGCCAGGATAGCATATAGTCCTTTATCCAGCAAATTACAGAAAACAATAGGAGACGTTCCCCAGGACACTATCCAAAATTCTCAGAGACATTGGACATATCTCCCAAAGTCAGTATGAGTATCACATCAGGTCTCACCTGAAAAGAGGCCACTGGCCTGGTGGGGCTACCCAGAACAATAAAAGCATGTGTGTATGTATAAATTAATGGCAAATGCTTGACTGCAGCAGTTTAGTGTGAGTAGGATTCTATGATATATACAGCAGTTTTGACTGCAATTTGGTCAATGTGGTCAACGTCTGGAGAAGGGAAGTGCTTTTAACTTTCTTTAGGTTTTCAGTAATCAATAAGAGTTTGACATTGGAGTAGTCTCTGAAAAACAATGGAGTTCATTGGCATAGTGTAGCTAGCTCTAAGGGAGGAGATACCAGTTTGGTGGTCAGACCTAATTAATGAGAAGGCAACACATGGTGGGGTGCAGACTGTGGTAATGTTTGTAAGGAAGATGTTAAGAAAGTTCACACCTCTAGTTGAGAGTAGGACAAATTTGTCCAAGAAATTAACATTGACAAAGTTTCGAGAATGGGTGACCTGTACATTGGCACCCAAATTGGAGAACAAATGTTCTCCAGCAGGGTATTAATATACAGGTAATGCCTGCTGAAAACATTAGTCCGATGCTTCATGGAAGCATATCAAGGTGCTGTGGAGCTCGAACTGAAAATAACCTAATGGTTGCCATTATTTTACGCTAGCTAAGCACCACTTTTTCTGTTTAGCGAGTATAGTATATATAAAAATAAGAAAATGAAAAAGTGTGTGAGTCAAAGATGGCCGCTGTTCTGTAAGCACTGCTAACCCTTAGCTCCTCTGTTCATCTGGAATAAAATTAACCCAGAAGACAAATCAGAACCTGTTTCAACAAAATATCTTGAAATATCAACTTTAATTAACATTTAAAACAAAATCATCAAGAAGAAGAACCTGATCTAACAACTAAACAAGTAAGACTGAAGCAGATTCAGTGAGGCAAGAATAAGCCGTGTGCCTGGGAGACCTTGCATTCTGAATTCTACACACAAACCTGGGGATATCATCACCACAAGATGTCGAAAGAAGACAAAAATATGGATACTACTACATCCAAAACTAAACTTTCTGACTAACTATCTCCTGAAAAAGACATAAACTCTAAGAGACAAAGAATAATAAAACAACCAGATACCTCTAAATCTGGAAACAAAAACAAACCTGATCAACCAGCAAACCTAGAGGATATCAAAACAGCACTACTTCCTATCCAAGAAGCAATAAAATATCTATCTTTGCAACTACAATCATTTGGGGATACATTCAACCAAATAATAGACAGAATGGATAAATCTGAAGCCAAAATCATTGAAAATGAGGAGAAAATATCTTTAATAACAAAAAAAAACTGATTCTCATGATGAAGAAATACAAAACATCCAAGCAAAGATTACAGATGTGGATGCAAAGTCCAGAAGGAATAATATTATCATAAGAGGTATCCCAGAATCTGTAACTCACAATGATCTGATTTCTTCCATCACCCAAATCTTCACCATTCTGCTCAAAGAACCAGGAAAAGCTCAGCAAATAATAATAGAAAGAGCACATAGAGCTCTGAGAGAAACCCAGGTATCATACAAACCCAGACCAGTATATGCAAAACTTTTAAACTTTCAAGATGTTAACACAATTTTGTTGTCTGCTAAGAAAAATTGTGGATCTCTTACCTGGAATAATAATACAATATCACTGGCTCAAGACCTTCCCCTTCAAATAAGGTTAGCCAGACAGCTTCTTTCCCCTTACTGCAAATTCCTGATTGAAAGGAAAATAAAATTCCAAATGAAATACCCAAACTCTTTAATTTTCCACCTGGATGGAGTCAAACATGTGATCGCTGATCATAAAGAAGCCAAAAATACCTTTCTTGTTGTGTTTAAAAAGGTCCCCACTCTAGATCATTAAATTCACTGGAATGACTTCTGGGCCTTAAAAGTACAGCTGCAAGCATTGCGACGATCCGAGGTCTGCTGTTGTCTTTTGACTCTGGGTTGGGCCTTATTAGGCCTCTAGTAATGGTGTTTTACCATTTTTTTTTCTTTGCTAAGCCACGAGGAGCTAATGCAGAAATTCAGAACTGCTTCTGCTTCTATTTTCCCACGATAGGAACCAAAAGCCTCTGCTTCACGACTGTCAGGTATTCTTAAAGGATGACACTTCTGGGACATCCAGACTGTATAATTGGTCCCCCAATGAGTGTTTACACAGACGGTTTCCCTGAAAGTATACTCCGTAGAGCCTGAAGACTAATTTAGCTATCTGTCAAGGAAAAAAAAAAAAAACGAGACTGCAACCAAATGCGAACTTGTTGTAACGGAGCTCAAAGATAAGCTTCCTGTCCTGGTTGAAATCAATTAGTATAAACAAGTTTTTTATGTTAATACCTAAACCCAAGTAGGAAACTTCGGTTTAAGTTGCCACAACACAAAATTCTGACATCTTATCATCAAATTCACCTATCTAGCTATTATATATCCTACGGATATATATTACAGACCTAAAAATACAATATTTAAATGGGCATGCATCCCCTTAAACAGCTAAAAACGAATGGATTGTATCAACACTGGGAATAAGCAGGTCTGAGAAACATGTCCTCTTCTTTGGATTTACGATGTTCACAGTTTTCCTAGCAAAGAAGTAAACAAAAATAATGCTGTGATTTTCAACCATTTTCCTAAATTGAGATTTTTATTTGGTACATTTGTAAAATAATTACTTTCCAGTGTAACTAACTTGGTAACCAATTAATATGAAATGTATTAAACTACAGTACTATCAGTAAATAGCACAACTAACCCAACAGCTACATAATCTAGCTGCAACAGCAAATCTTTTCCAGCTACCTGATGTTAAACTATACAGCTTGCAAATAAACTAATATACAATTTAACCTTAACAATCAAAATGTAACCAAGTAGTAAAAGGCACTAAGCTCGTATACTTTTGCATCTATCAAGCAGTTACAAGAGGCAGAACTAAGCCTGTAATGCTGGTATGTCTTATTTAAAAATAAAAGGGGAAAAAAAAGGGGAAGTTATAACTGATATGTCACTTTGACATATCTTAGAAAGGGAAAGAAAAGGGCTCATAGTGACCTGCCTTGAAAACCCTGAAATGTTATAATGCTAAATGGCTACTTTGACATACTAGCCTGGTCTAAGAATCATGGGATGTACTTGCAAATAGTGCTAGGTGTATCGAGTGCCAGAGATTCATGAAATGAAGATGATCAGATGTGATATCCTGATGAGCACCTGATCGGGGGATGTGGGGGTTGTAAGGGTGCAGAGGGCGGTCTTCTGGATATGGAATAGATAGGTGGGTGCTGGTGTTTAGTTTCGAATTTCTCACTCAGGATCTTTGTTTTGTGAATTTCTGGTACTTGAGATAGTTTGCTAATAATCCTATTGCCTCAATGTTAAAGTTTGTTTGTTTGTGTCTTTCGGCTTTTCCCGGTTAGGGGTCGCCACAGTGGAACTCCGGTCCGCTAATGATTGGCAGTAGATTTTTACATGCTGGCTTGCCAGGCCTAATGCACAACCTTCAACGAAGGAATGCCCATTCACGCATGTCGCCACACAGAAGACGCTCTAACTGAGAATCGAACGTGCAACGTCTAACTGTGAGGTGACAACGCTACCGCAGCACCACCACCGCCTCAATGTTAAAGTAATGAAGCCTATATGTAAAAATTTTTTTTTTCTGTAGTCTTGCCTCAAAATTGAGATATGTATTGTAGTGTCTCTGCTGATTAACTTTTTTAAAATCCATTCTAGGGATATGCTACTATAAGCTATATTTATCAAACTGTTGTCTAATTTGATAAAAGGAGAGACATGATTGCTTGGTTAATCATATGTTCATGCTTGTACTTGATGCAAAATTGACCTCACTATCCCTTCAAGGTATCTATATGTTTTTATACATCCATAGGTATATAACTAAAGATACACACACTAGTATTAAGTAAACTCCCTTCTCAACCCACTATAAACCAAAATAAGACACAACACATAACTTTAATCCTCTGTACCAACTGGTAGCCTTAGACAGCCAGTCACTAAATACCATGAATAAGGGGATTAAACACTTTGTTCCTGAGGATTTCTTATAGGAAACACCAGCATTATATAACCTATAAGGGTAATATCAAATGTTTTGGGTGATAGATTTGCTGACTAAAAAGTTGGGGATCAAAATGAGATAACAATACTTATAATAGATTGTTAAAGATAACCCCAGACAGATAAACATTCACACATGCATATACGCTCACACCCACTCATACACTCATATTTTGACACAGATAGCTGTAACTATAATGTTACTATCTGAATAATCTGGTTGCATACCATCCTGGTAATGGAAGGATGCTGGCCCCTTTCCCCCTCATAATACTTGTTGTAAATGATCATATCAGTTGACATGATTCAAGAAATAAATGTAGACATACTAAGAATAAAAATAAATACCTAATTATTCTAGAATACAGTTATAATGTTTGTAAATATTGGTTCTAATACTGACTTTCGAGGTTGCTCTTCTCAACTACTGTTAATTTTCTAGGATATACACCTTTGATGTTATAACTTCTTTATATTAAAATTTGTTGAGGAGGTTAAGGTTATATTAGTAGTGCTTTCTAGGGAGTCAGTTTGTTAAGCTTTGTCAATGTTGTTAAAACCCATGCAGGGATATTCGTCTTCACTCCTTACTTAAATGTTAAAACACAATATGTAAATACTCTTTTGAACTATAGATCTATAAACTTAATAACTACTTATTCCCTGCTTTATTCCTGGTCCATGGCGGTAGTGGTTAGGCACAGAGCTGGGACGGGAATAATAAGATGCTTTCTTAATTTCAATCTCATCAAAATATAAACAAAAACTATTAACTCTAACTAATACACAAGTCTTATTTTACCGACATGCCAAATGTCTCAATGTGGGAAATTGATTCATAGAATATCAAAGGGCTCCAGAATAAAAAGAAAAGAAAACTTTTTTTATACCTCATTTTTATACTAGTCCAGGAGACACATCTAACCCTTGAACAATGGTCAGAAATTAGAAAAAAATGGATAAGGGAAATTATAGCTTCTGAAGGTAAAACCAACAGTGCAGGGGTAGCTATAATAATTAAAAAACAATATCAAGACAAAATTCTGGAAACTAAAGTGGACAAAGAGGGGAGCTGGTGCTATGTAACTCTTTCAACTCCAAATCTTCCTAAGCCCATTCTGTTACTAAATATCTATGCCCCTTGTAATAATCAACACTCTTTTCTAGCATCATTATACCCTATTCTAAACCAGTTCCAAAACCATTATATGATTCGAGGTGGTGATTGGAACACGTACCAAAATCTAGAACAGGACAAATCAAGTATAACTCTATCACATAACAAACAAGCATCTGTAGCATTATATGAATTCAAACATGATTACAAACTATACGATCCCTTTAAATATGGAGATAGCCCAAATAAATATAGTAAATTTACATTCTACTCCAATTGCCACAAAATGTGGTCGAGAATAGACTTCTTTTTAATTTCGGAAGCACTCATCATTTTAGACCCAAAACTGAACATCCATACTTGATACCTTTCAGATCACTCCAAAATTACTCTAAATATTAATGGAAACCCAAAAAACTGTACAATAAAAAGAGGTTACAATTGGTCCCTGAACCCCAATCTTCTAACCAAAAAAGAGATAATTAATGAGATTCAATCTATTCTCAAGTCAACCCTGTCTAACATGCCGAATTGTCAGATACCCCTGGATATTGAATGGGCGGCAATCAAAGTCCAAATTAGGGGAATATTCATTAAAAAAGCAGCTTACTATAAAAAAATTCAACTTAAAGAGGAGCAGGACTTGGAAACAAAAATACAACTACTCGAGCATGACCTATTAACTAATTTTAATACTCAAACAGAAACAGAAATCTTGAAACTTCAAAAGGATCTCTACCTTCTACATAACAATAAATTATCCTTTCATGAAACCAAAATGTTAGCTAACTATGCTAATGAAGTCCAAACACCATCCCGAGCACTAGCCAGAATTATAAACCAAACCAAATCCCCCTCTCAAATATCTGAAATAGTTTATGAGAACAAACACTATACTAAAAATGATGATATTTGATATGTGATAATGAGGTGGGAGGTTGGCATAATGGTTAAAAGTGTTACTTCATAGACACAAGGTGCAGGGTTTGATTCTGACATGGGGTAATTGGCTAGGCTTATAATAGCTCACATGGGCAGTTAGCCTAGTACTAACCTATAAACCAAGAAAACGTACTAACCTATGAACTATTATTAAAACCTTTGAGTTAATATATTCACAAACCTATGGAGAACAACTAATACCATCCTCAAAAGAAGATAGATCAAACTTTCTCCAAAATCTCAATTTCCCGAAATTAGACCCAAACCAACAAGAAAAATTAAGCGAAACCATCTCTATTGATGAAATAACCTCAACAATTCAGCAAATTAAATCACATAAAGCCCCTGGCCCAGACGGTCTCATTACCAAATTTTATAAAACTTTCTACCCCATCGTAGCCCACATTTTATTCCATATACTGAACTATATAATAAATAACAAAATCAATGATATACACTTTAATGCATCTAAAACTATTTTTATACTTAAAGAAAAAGCAGACCCAAAAAACCCAAATAGCTATAGACCCATATCACTATTAAACATTGACATCAAAATCTTAACATCTATACTTGCAAACAGACTGAAAAACTTAATGGATAAAATTATTTCCCCTGAACAGTCTGGTTTTTAACATTTAGACAAACGAGCGATAATACATTAACACTTAATACACTAATCTCATATGCTAATCAAAACAATCTAAATATATACGCACTTGTTATTGATACCCCTAAAGCCTTTGATAGAGTAAATATAAAATTTTTACTTCAAACTCTGCCTTACTTCAACATACCTCACAAATGTATCCAAATCCTACAAATATTATACAATAGCCCCTATACATCTTTATATATTAACAAAAACTGGTCCAATAGAATTCCAATTAAAAATGGAACCTGTCAAGGATGTCCTCATTCTCTTCTACATTTTAACTTATATCTAGAGCCTATCTTCTTAAATATAAAACAAAATATATATCATAACCCCCCAATAATTTATAATACCAAAATCTTCTTATCTGCTTTTGCTGATGATCTGAATATTTATTGTACCACACCAATTTCGGATATAAATAAAATATTATCTGCTATTGGACACTTCTCGATGATATCGAATTACAAATTAAACCTCAAAAAAACTACATCTTCCCCTTAAAAACTCCTAAACCATTCTCTCTTCTACCACTGGTAGAGAAATTAAAAACTGAAGAAGTAATTAAGTACTTAGGCATTACATTCTCTAAAAACAACTAAGATGTTTCCTCAAACAACATAAAGCAAAAATGGCAAAACATTTCACTAGACCTTAATAGATGGAAAAATCTAAGGCTACCATTTTTGGCCAAAATCTCTGTAATTAAAATGAATGTCTTACCCAGATTACTCTATATTTTCATGACTTCCCAGATAACCATACCCAATACATTTTTTAAACAAATACACACTGAGCTTGCTAAATTCATCTGGGAACCCAAAAAAAAAACAGAGTCTCATATGACAAATTAACGACCCCCAAAAATAAAGGTGGCTTAGACCTTCCAAACTTTGAGACATACTACTTAATTATAAACACCAATAGAGTTTTTTGAATAGCTGAATGCAACCCAAAAGATAAAGTTTGGTACCCACACTGGATAAGAATATACCATAATCATGTTAAAAGCCTGCACATCAACCCCAAAGCATTACCATTTCTAAATACCAGCTTAATGAAATCTTGTAACTTAATAGAACCCCTTAATCACTCCATTGCACTAACACAAACTATTCAAATCCCTAAACCTTATACAAGCTATGATGACATTACAACCCTTACATAAAAACCCTAATCTTAAAATAAATAACCAGACTCTAAACCTAAACCACTTCCCTCGACTAATAAACACAACCATCCAAGACATATATCCATATTTAAATTGCTCTGTACAAGAAATAAGGAACCAATTGAACCTTCCCAAATCATACTTACTGATCCTGAGACAGATCAAAGAGTTATGTACCAGTTATCTCCATGACACTATCACAAATAATGAAGATATAGCAACTTGTAACTTACTTTGGAAGACTATCCTCTCAACTAAAAAATTTACCACATATACCTACAAAATGATCAAAGACATTAAATTCCAGAAGCATATACTCATTTCTGACTATTGGAGAAAAAACTTTCATCCATTGATAACCATCAATTGAATCAAGCAATTAACCTAACAAGAAAATCTATACCCCTTCAAAAACTAGCTTTTACTCAACTCATGATCTATAACAACGCGTATTTCACACCTGCTATTCTACATAAATTTAATCCTATAAAATCCCCACTCTGCCCAGACTGTAAAGACCAATCTGCTGACTTACTCCACCTTTTCTGGAGCTGTAAATGTGTATTTAAACTTTGGAACTCCCTTAAACTTCAATTACAAAAGACGGGCTATCAGACATCCGCACTCACCTGGAAATTTACTCTACTACATATCCTCCCAAATAATATCTCCAAAAGCCAAGCAATTACCTTGATTAATATTTTTCTTTTAATGAAACGTTATATAGCTACCAACTGGCTTAACTCAACTAATAACTCATGGGAGAATTTTAGACTGATGGTGACTAAACATCTATTAGCCCATAAAATAATAATTAACAAAAGGGACAAAAATATTAAACTTAGCAATTTATGGGAACAAATTTTCAATATTATTCTTGCATAACCTGCCACAAATGACCATGCTTCATTATAACTAAGAGTTTTCGCAACATCTTATATCCCTAACTCCTAAAAGTGTCTTTTTTCTCTTTAATATTTTATTTATAATAACCCTTGCGAAATTACTTCTGCTCTGCTGAATTTTGAAAGCATCTATGCATATAGTGTAGACAGTATTGCTTGATTGATTAACCTCTTTTTGCATTACTTTCAATGTATAACAACTGTTTAATGTTAAGGCGTCTTGTCTTTATCTGTTACATTTCATTTATTGTTCTGCCTTGATGTAAAGAATAAATAAAAATTATTGAAAAAAAAAAGTGTGTGTGTCTGTTTTTTTATGTCTGTGTGTGATGTGAGTGAGAGGGAGATCTATCAAGCCATTATTTTACACTCGCTAAGCAGTGATTTTGCTACTTAGCGAGTGTAAAAACTAAATGAAACAGAAAAAAGTGTTTGTGTTTATATTTCTGCCTGTGTTTGTATGTGCGTTGTTTGCATGGATGCGTGCATGAAAGTGAGGCATGTGTGACTGAGAGAGAGAGAGAGAGAGAGAGAGTGAAGAGTGAAAATGATCAAGCACTGGCAACAGAGTAAGGGACCTAAAATAAAGTAACTGGATATATTTTTTAAATGTTATATTTTGGATGTAAAATGCTTTCTCCAACACCATTTACATGTACTACAGCATCTCTGAAACATTATCAGGAGAAACTATTCACACCGAAAATACACATTAAAAAATAACTCAGTAATAAAAAAATAAATAAGTTAAACGCAAAGATTTCATAGACACCCCATTCTCTAAGTGCAATAATGCCCTCCAGGGAGTGTGTTACTATGTAAGTAATGCCCTTCCAGGGGTGTAGAGGCCCTTTGCTTGTGGTGTTTGGCTTCATAACACCCCTAGGTGGGCATTATTTACACAGTAACACACACCACACCCTGCTGGGCATTATTGTTTGCTTAAGAACCACCATGTGTATTTGTTATTTGCTGCATGAGGTTGCCAGTTTGTAGATGAGTAGGTGAAGTTGCATAATATTATCGTATTGGGTTTAATATGTATAGGCTCAGATTAATTTTAAGTATATGCCATGGTCAGCAGGGAACATTGATGGAAACCTATAATTGGCAGGAATGTGATAGTCATGTTACATGTCACCAGGATTTCTAGGAGATCTAGGCTGCTTGGCAAATAGCCCCAAGAAGAGAGGGGGCAGGCTATATCTGTCTGTCAGCCATAATATCCAATGATGACATATACTGGATCCCCCTGGAGTGACACCAGTTAAAAAGCCAATTGTTTGAGACAATCATATTAACTTTTGAACTACAGCACCTTTCTTGCAGATGACAAAGATACAGCTCAAGACCAACGTCATTGCTAATTTGAATATATGCATGGACGGCTTGATCATTTCTCTCAGCATCTCCACTGTTGTGAGCAACCATAAGGTCATATTCATATTTGGAGAGAGCCCTTGTCACATTATGAATCCTGCCACTAGTGACACAGTACCCCTGTCCTAATCCAGCCTAGTGAGAAGAATATGTGTGCCTGTCTATATATTCACTAAAATGTGTATGAAGCTTAGCTAATAAACCTTTTAAATCTCACCATAATTGGGCCTGTTTTAGGTCACTGTGAGGTGTTGGTAAGCTGGTGGCCAGCACACAGGTTATGATAGCCTTGCCTCCAGCTTGAGTAAATATTTGCACCTTTTACAGATTTGTTTTGTGTTTGATAGGAATGAAGGGCTGTCAGTAAACATGAGGCATTTGATAGACTATCTCAGTGACCCAAGTAAAAATGACACTGTTGATGGCATCCTAGCTGGTCTTAGACAAGATATATATTCATTCCTTTGAACTGTAGCATTCCCTCATCCTTTCCATAGTTGATAACTCTGTTTTTTTGCTTTGCAACTAAGACAGCTGTCAAACTGCAGAATCATTATTCTTGTAGTTTCAGAAGCTAATAACCTATTTGCTATTAATGCTCCACATCAGATGTTAAAGTTTTTGATGAGCTTTGGCTTTAATTGTTTATACCAAGGCTGATATTCTTCGTGTTTCACTGTTGCAATCATCACATTTGGGTTATCTGCTTGCAATAGCTCTTAGTCAGCCTGATTAACAAAGTCTTGGGTCCTGCGTCGGTTGCTGTCCCTTCTTCCGTGACGTCAGGTCGTCAGGGATATAAAACATGCAGCCGGCACCATTACATCAGTCTTTCTTCTGTGCGGTGCCTGAAGCAGTTTGCAAGTGCCAGTCAGCCGACTACCGAAATTTTTGTTTTCAAGTTTCAGAACCAAAGTCTTCAACTAAAGCTAAGTAACCCGTTGGGGAAACTTTTTCTTGCTCTTTCCCGATGTCAGTAAAAGTTAATAATTGCATTTCTTGTGGAAAGCAAATACCTCATAAAGATTTTCATTTGTACCGTATTCCTTGCCTAGGCCCTGATCATGACGTACCTCTCCGTCGGTTTTGTGCCTTATTTCACCAACGAACTATCCATCGTTGGTATATTTACGCTTGTAAATATTTCGGTTCTTGTTTCAATTATCCAGATATGTTGTCGGTAAGCCATCCGACTACCAGCATTCCAAAAAACGCAAGGATAAAGACAGAGACAGGCCACCTAGGTCCAAAGCTGCCGGCGATGCTTCTCCTAAGCCAGTTGCCAGTTCACCGATACTCAGTGAGGCGCTTTCGTAGCCCCTGATACCCACTACTTCTGATTCACAGGCCTCTACTGAGACCCATTTGGAGTCCGGTATGCCGCAAGATGCTTCAACTGTGGAACCTGCAGATGTCTCTACCTTGGATGGGTCCGGAGCCACTGTGCAGGCACCGGCTTCTGAGGGTGTATTCAAGCCTATGGACTTGGATATTAAACCAATGCCACCTTCTTCTTTAAGGCCTAAAGCTCGAACCTTGCCTAGAAAACCAACGCACAGGCCGCATGCTCAGGCCTCCATGCCTAAAAAACAAATTATAAGAATGGCTGAAGACCTTATAACTTTAATCAGGGGAAGCCAACCACCCCCTTCTTAGAGACCTAGGAATGAATTTGCTTATGAATCTTCTGACCAGCATTCTGAAATTTTTGTTTCTTCTGATGACCTGGATTTATCCTTATCTGCTTATGAGAATTCTGATGCAGAGGACTCTATTCCCGCTGCATCCCCTCCAGAGGATTTCTCTTTGGGTGAAACCTTGCATACTCTTAGGGAGCATTTCCGCTGGGAAAGCCAGGATTACTCTGATTCAAAAAAGAGGCTTAGGGACTTCTTACTACTGCCCCAGCACAGGTCTTTAGCCATACCTCCTTTACTAGACATTGTTGATGATGCCTTTTCGGAATCTAGCTTGGCTCCTGACTCTTTACCTCCTGATCCCAGAAAACCTGATAGATATTACAGGGTCCCTGACTCTCACAAGTTCCTTTTTAAAAATCCTACTGTGGATCCAGAGACCATTTCACAGAGACCCAAGGGTATTAAAGCTACTACTGCCAAAAATCCTACCCCCTCTGATAGAGACTCCAGGGCGCTGGATAGATGGGGTAAGAAGGTATACACTTCTGCAACTTTGGCCATTAGGGCCTTAAACTGCCAGTTTCATATGTTAAAGTATCAGGAGCATATTATTGGATTTCTTAAACAGAAAATGATGTTGATTCCTGATTGTGCTAAAAATAAGGATTTACAGGATTTACTGCATTCAGCTGAACAGTTAGACGTTGGCCGTTTGATTCTCAGTTAGAGCGTCTTCTGTGTGGCGACATGCGTGAACGGGCATTGCTTTGTTGAAGGTTGTGTGTTAGGCCCGGCAAGCCAGCACATAAATCTCTACTGCCAATCATTAGCGGACCGGAGTTCCGCTGTGGCGACCCCTAACCGGGAAAAGCCGAAAGACACAAGCAAACTGCATTCAGCTGAACAAGTTGGAAAACATACTTTGCAATGTGGTTTTGATTCACTAGAGGCATCTTGCAGGGCTGCTGTAGCTGGGTCTGTACTTTGAAGGCATGCTTGGCTCAAGGAGCAATCCTTGCCAGATCATGTTAAAGCGAAATTACTGGATGCTCCCTTAAACCAGAACCACCTGTTTGGCAACAAGGCAGAAGAAGTTCTTAAAAATATGGAGGAAAAAGCTAAATCTATGCAAACTGTTAAATATTTTTTACAAGTACAACCACCAAGGTTTAGTAGGCATTGGCCTTCCAAGAATTGGTCCTTTCCTGCCTCCGCCAGACCTTTTCAGTCCAAACCCAAAACCAGCAGAGCTCCCAGGCTTCAGTCCCAGGGTACACACAGGACTAAGCAGTGGGGGGCCTCCACTTCCAAATCTGGGAGTAATAAAACTCCTCCCTATGGTAAATTGTCTCAATGACTTCTTTTTAAAACTTCCAAGCACTTCTCAACTGAATGCCCCTTTAGGGGGAAAGATTGCTCTTCATGCAAAGAACTGGGAACTCATTACCCAGGACAAATGGGTTTTAAATATAGTGTCCCAGGGATACAGATATCACTTCCACACATTACCAACACCAAGCGGATGGCCAGATCTACCCCCAAATCAGTGGGCAGAGACCCAAAAGGAAGTACTTTCTCTCTTAAGCATGGGGGCTATTCAGTTGGTACCAGAAGAGTAAAAGGGACAAGGTTTCTACTCGAGACTTTTTCTGGTACCCAGAAAAGACAGTAAACGGTGTCCTATCGTGGACCTGTCTACTCTAAATACCTTTTTGGTGATTCCAAAATTCAAGATGCTGACTCTTCACCAGTTGCTCCCTATGCTAGGCAAAGATCCTGGTTGGCAACACTAGATTTAAAGGAAGCATACCTGCAAATCCCAATCAGGGAATCTTGCAGAAGATACCTATGCTTCAAAGCAGGCTACACGCACTATCAGTTCTCTGCACTGCCCTTTGGCTTATCTACTGCACCCAGGGTATTCACAAAGTGCCTAGCTCCAGTCATTGCATTTTGCAGGCAAAGAAATATTCAAATATACCCATACCTGGACGATTGTCTAATTCAGGCAGAAAGTCAGGACATACTTTTGAATCATCTGGCCTTTGTACAAAGGGTGCTAACTTGTCTGGGGTACACCATAAATGAAAAGAAATCACAACTGATACCCTGTCAACAAATTATATTCCTGGGAGAAAGCTTGAATACAACTTCCCAGATGGCCTTCCTCACACCAGAGAAACAAATTCATTTGACAACCTACTTCAAACAAGTGGCCACAAAAACCCTGCACTCTGCAAGGCAAATGCTACAAGCCTTGGGGTTCATAACCTCCTGCATTCTTCTAATTCCATATGCAAGACTGCATATGAGGAAACTACAATGGTATCTAAAAAGCCTATGGTGTTAACATTCTCAGGATCTAGAAGCAATGATTCCTATCATACCTTGCCTACACCTAGAGTTTCTTTGGTGGGCAGAGGCCTGCCACCAAAACAAGGGACTACCATTCACACTACCCCCTGCTGCACAAACCCTAACAACAGACACATCAGACTATGCATGGGGGGCTTCCCTGGCAGGTAAGTGCATTCAGGGCAAATGGAACTCAAGTCAAATGCACCTGCATATCAATCAAAAAGAAATGTTAGCTGTACAGAATGCTCTGACAGCCTTTAAGGACCACATTCTTCCAGAACAATTAATGGTAAAGACGGACAACACCACTGTTATGTGGTATATAAAATGCAGGGGGTACACATTCTTACCCCCTCTGCAGACTAGCCATGGCATTGTGAAACACAGCCCTGAGCTGCCAAGTGCATCTACAAGCTCAATTCCTGCTAGGAAAACTAAATATACTGGCAGACGAACTAAGCAGAAACTTAATGGACCCACACGAGTGGAAACTGGAATCAAGGATTTTCAACATGTTGACAAGCAAATGGGGTAGCCCAGATATAGACCTGTTTGCCTCCCCCAGAACTATCAATTGGACACATTTTGCACAAGGACTCCCCACAAACAAGCCTGGAACGTGGATGCTCTGTCCTTAAGCTGGAAAAACCTATCGGTTTATGCCTTTCCTCCTCTGCCTCTGCTCTCCAAAGTACTACTAAAGAGCAAACAAGACAAACCAAGGACAATTTTGATTGCACCAGACTGGCCATGCCCAACACTGGTACCCCTTCTTGTGCAGTGTGTCACTGTTGGCCCCATGGCACCTGCTTCAGACTCTTACCCTATTGTCTCAGCAGGAGAACCAGATACTGCACCCTCAGCTTCAAACACTAAACCTAGCAGCCTGGCTAATTACCTAATCTCTCCTTTACCATCCGTCAGTAAACTAGTGATGGATATCACCTTAGAGGCAAGGAGGCCTAGTACTAAAAAATCTTATGCTGAAAAATGGAAAAAGATTCTGTGCCTGGAGCCAGTCTCAAGAGATGAGCAAAGCAGTGCCCAATTTACCTCAGATTTTACAATACTTAACTGAGATGCTTCACAAGGGCCTGTATTTCTCCTCCATCAAAATTAATGCTTCAGCTATTTCAGCTCATTATAACACAGAACCTCTCCTCTTCTCTCATCCACTGCTCAAGTAGTTCCTCAGAGGGACCAAAAATTTATGACCACCCAGGAGAGCTCCAACTCCAGCCTGGGACCTTAACTTTGTATTGGAGAAACTCACTCTGCCTTCTTTCCAGCCAGCTACTACTGCAGACTTAAAATTCCTTGATTGGAAAACAGCTTTCCTTTTAGCAATCACTTCAGCAAGAAGGGTATCTGAATTACAGGCCCTCATGGCAGTGGAGCCTTTCATCATCTTTCATGCAGACAGGGTGTCCCTCAGGACCAATCCCACCTTCATGCCCAAGGTGGTATCCAGTGTGGCCCTTAACCAATCCATTCATTTGCCAACCTTCTTTCCTAATCCACAGAACAAAGGGGAATGGATACTGCACTCCTTAGATGTGCACAGACAACTTAGATTCTACTTGGACAGGACTAAACCTCAAAGGAAATCTGACCAACTGCTGGTGGCATTTGCTGCAGGGGCAGAGGGGAAGGCTATTTCAAAGCAAACCATTTCCAAATGGATAGGCCATTGCATTCTTTTTGCTACAAGCACCATGGAAAACCTATCCCACAGGGGATCAGACCCCACTCAACCAGGGCTGCATCTACCTCTACAGCCTTTCTCAGAGGTGTCCCTACCAGGGACATCCTAGAAGCTGGTACCTGGAGTTCTATACATACTTTCACCAAGCATTACCATCTGCAAATTTTCTCTAAATCCAGAGCTGGCTTTGCCACTGCAGTCTTCCAGGGCCTTATAGCTGGTCCTAATGCTGCCTAATTTCCTCCTCCCATCCTTAGCTTTGGGAATCTACCCAAATGTGATGACTGCAACAGTAAAACACGAAGAACATAGTACAGTTGTGTACACTTACCATAAATGTGGATGTCTGAGTGTATTCACTGTTGCAGTCCTGGTTACCCTCCCTCCAGCCCCCTTACTTTTTTTGGCTATACCTCTACTCTCCTTTACTATGCTCAAAAGCTTTGTGGTGTATTTGCTTTTTTGTTGGAGGCATAACCTTGTATATTTATAGATCTAATTGCTTCCCATTAGGGGGTCACCTGACATCTAGGACAAGAAAAACTGATGTAATGGCGTCGGCTGCATGTTTTATACCCCTGACAACCTGACGTCACCTAAGAAGACTTTGTTAATCAGGCCGACTGAGGGTTACTGCAAGCAGATAACCCAAATGTGATGACTGCAACAGTGAATACACTCGAACATCTACATTTATGGTAAGTGTACACAACTGTACTTTCTACAGTAATTGTTGTGTAATACTGCAGTGCTGGCATTATGACAGTAGGTGTCACTGTACTACCATCAAAGTTACTAAAACTATATTTTTATGGAAGTCATTGAAAATGGGGTTGCTTTTCTTATAAACCAGTATGAATGCGTCTAATGAAATGAGGAGGTTCTAAGCTGCCTTTTCGTGCTGTATATTATAATGTGAGAATGGTGGGGAAAGGTGAAGTAGATATTATTATACAATAATTCCCAGGGAAGCCGTCATGAAACACAAGGTTGTCACAGAGGATGGGGGAAGCGGAGTAAAAATGTAGAATTGTACATATTCTCAAAATGGGGTAACCTGTTTACACTCTTGATCCATCTTTATTGAGACAATATAACCTTGCATGGGCCAGGTGGAGCAAAATATTGGTAACTGAGGTATTCTCATGGCCCTTAAGTATAAAGCAGTAGAGTTGAAAGTCTGGTCAAGATCATGGCTGTTAGCCAAAGACTGGAGGATGCAATAAACAAGCTTACCTAAAAATTAAATACATTACTCTTTTCTTACTGCACTCCTCATGTATATTAGGAAAGTTAGCTATTAGAACCTGTACATAGTTCTTCCTGGGTTGTAGGAACTTTTCATAAACTATGGACTCTATACTAGGAGGTGCTACAAGAGGTGCTCATAAGCTAAGTTTAGTGAAGTGTTCTGAACATTAATTGTTTTGTTATCCAGGTCTGTGCTAAGGCAAAGGTGTGTAGTGCTGATATTGCAGTTCCATGGGGGAGCACCATACTGGGGATATGAGACCTCACAGGCACAGATCATTGCATTCAAGAGCTTTAGGCATACCTAGTTTGGCAAGAAGGGGGCATAGTGGTGCTGTTGGGGGGGATAACTCTCACAACGTGAGGAGAGGGAGAACTGTATTGTGGAATATCAGGATATCTCTCCTCTTATCAAGAGGGAGAGAACTGAATAAAAACTTAAAATAGATGTGATGGATATAGTCCTTTTTCCACTAGGTAAAATGGAAAGAAAGGAAGGTTTGGCAATAAGGAAAGAGGGTGAAGGATGTTGTGCTACAGTGGAGTTGGAGAGTGGGGCATTCTTATAATGATAAAGAAAGTGCTAAAATAGACCCTGACATTTTTCCTTAAATGTGAAGATGGAAGGTGGTATATAGCAGGATAAATGTGAAGGATCTTTTCTGATGACTGGCAAGCTATGTGACTCAAATGAGGGAAGAGAGAACTTGTTTGTTTTTTACATCCTGGAGAAGTAAGGGAGATGAGTAAGAGGAAGAAAACATTTGTGAGGATGTTGACATCATGGTCCACCCTGCTGTAACTGAGGGTTTGATAGAAAAGAGTCATTGACCTTGACCTTTGGCATTTCTTTTCTAGGTAGGATAGAAAGAGGCTAAGTTTGGCTTTTATATCTGTAGCTAAAACATCAGTATAAAAAGCAGTGTACTTTTTTCATAGATTGTCTCAAGTAAGGTAGCAAGTCTGGCCATTTTCTCACTCATAGTGAACTACTGGTAAAGGTGAAGGAGAATGATATTGGGAAAATCTTTCTATCAAACTAGGCACACGTGGTCTTTATTGTGAAGGTTGGGGGGGGTCAGAAAGGCAGCAGAAAAAGGAGGACGTGATTGTGGAATAAGAATGACAAATTGGAACAGCTCCAAAATATAGTTAGGTAGGGCACTGAAAAGCATTCATTGACAGGGCTGTGGATGACAAACTCTGGTGGAATATCACTAAGACCATTTAGTGCGGATACTTAATGTCACAGGACAGAGTGCGGATATGCAAAGCTGATTCCTAGATTACACTCTTAAGAAGGATGGGAAACACTAAAGATTTTAATGACAACATTTACTTATTTATTTATTACATCTTAATAGATGGGTAGGTGGACTGATTGACAGATCCTTTTAAGCTATGGCACTGCCTTTTTTGGGCAGAATTTACAATGTCAAAGAATATAGCTTGAGTATCACATCAAGTATTTATGTAGACACAAGTATAGTTTTAGCAACATCACAATAAGATTTGAACAAAAGAGATTACATAATTACATAATAGTTTGAAACAATATTTATGAGTAATTTGAAGATCAGTTTTTATAATGAGAACAGTGAAGCATTTCGTATTAGTTGAGCAATGTGAGAATTATTGCAAGTATGTGAGAATTAGGTCAGAAATAGAAGAGAAGGACACAGACAGTTGAGAAGGGTCTTGTGAGGAAGCAACATTTCTGATGAAATGAAGGTGAGAAGAAACAATAGGCCCTGGCTTGAATACTAAAAGAAAAGAAAGGTGCATAGTTTTCATGACTCTATTTTGAGGATGGAGGATCTTCAGAACTGAAAGAGAAAGCTGTGCAAGAAAGGAGATGTGTTAACAGAGTCCGGACTTTCATTACAACAAAAAGATTGGACAGACAGAAAAATAGGTACATAGGGGTTCAAGCATTCTGTATGACTGTATCAAAACTGAGAAGGCAGCAAGAAAAGATAGCTTACTCACCAGATTTTTCCATTCTCTAAATAATAAGGCAGTGAAAGCTCTTTGGTAGTTTACAACAGAGACAGAAGGAAAGTTCAGTACCCCCTTATAAATTATATGAAAAAGTGACAATTTTACCTAAAAGGAAAAGGATAAAGTTGACTCTGACATCTACAAAGTCATCTCCTTCACTGAGGATGCCACAATTCTTGATAAAGTTCTAGCTAGTTTGCTAAAAGGTAATCGTACATTTATATAAATGAAAACAAACCATATTGACATATTTTCAGTTGCAAACATTATTCATAACATATAATCTGGCCAGTCATTACACAGCTCGTTCAATTCCTGCCTTTTCTTAATCCTCACTCCGTCTCCAAAACGTTATTCTTGCATGTATTGTTGCCACGGTTCACATTTTTTCTATGTAATTTGCTCCTATCCTTTTCTGAAGATCCTTCTTCCAGTTGGTTATCTCTGTTACTATGTTCACTACTTCTAGTACAGTTGGTTTAGACTTTTATTTCCATTTTCTATTATTTGATTTTTTTGGCAGCCACCATAATTAGACTCGGGAAGG